>NW_028262380.1:61963833-62116222 GCF_047370975.1 Nipponia nippon
AAAATATCTTACTCCTACTCAAGTATGTGGGACTCCTTAATTCTCTCGCTTGGAACAAGATATAGTAGAAACAAAACCTGTGTCGAAGCCAGATGAAGGGTTACTGTAGGAAACACACACGCTTTATTCCACAATCAAGTCAGTGAGTCCACATCACCCAGATATTCCTCTACCTACTTTTTACCCCCTCCAGACTTTTCCTCTCATTAACCTGATGAGTTAATGAAGATCATTGAAAACATGGGCACAACCAGCCAAACAGAGTCACCTTCGATGCCAACCACTTGGTTTTAGCAGACAATTTTAATGACTCCAAATACCTTATGTTATCTTCTTCAATTTTCTTGGCAAAATGTTTGCAGTGACTTTAAACTTAGCTATGCAGGGAAATGAAATGCAAAGTCACAGGCAAACATTGCCAGAACCAGAAAGTGCGCTTCAACATACACCATCTTATAGTATCGCAACTAATCAATGTAGCAAACACAAAATGCTTACAGAAATCAATTACCCATTAAGGGCTTTTTTTTTCTTTAAAGTGCTGAATAATTCTGAATAAACAAATAAAATAAACACCACATAACCCCTCCCATTTAGTCCATAATTCCCCACTATGGACTATTCCCACCTACGAGATAATGGGCCAGTACGTTCTCAGTTGGAGCCCTTTTGCTAAGAAATAACTGAAATCTCAATCGTCTGACATTTAAATATAATACTGACTTTTGAATTGCTATTTTAATGCTGTGGTTAAGCAGCGTGAATACAAATGTGTTATGCAGAAATAAACTGATATATTTCCACCACTGAAAAAAACCCACACTCCATGGCACTATTTTGACTGCAGTAAGCCCATTATTCCCTTTCCCACTTTCTAAGAATGTCTTTGGTTTTTTTTTTCTTCCAGGTGTGACAGTAAATCTGTCTTCCTCTCTTCATTTTTACAGACTCCAGCCCATGGGCATTTGCTAAGGTATGTGTCTTAATTTCTGACACCAAATACTGCCACATTTCTGAAGAAAGTTTTGGGAAAGAGTCAATCAGTTCTGCATGCCTCTGCATCCTCACAGATGTGACTTAGGTATTCAAATCGAAATGAAACCGTCATAAAAATGACTTTTTTTTTTTTTCAGCAACTCACCACCAAGCAGCTTTTGCTACAAACGAGGAGATCTGCTGGCTTCTGATACCTTTGTAAAATGGTATCTGCTTTGGAGAGTGTCTTCTATGACTTAAATCCTGAGACCCTCAACTCTCCCCTCTCTATATCCAGCAGGTTTATGTGGCCAATCTAAAGTAAGGTGCAATTAGCGACTGCAAGATGCTGGTTAGGGTCAGGATCCACATGAGCATTTCTCCACACAGAAGACTCAGAAAAATCCTCCTTGTGTCCAAGCATTTTCTAGGCTTTGCTGTCTCTCCGTACCCTGGGAGGATAAGCAAGATTTTTCCCTTCAAGGGTTTTCATTCTACATTCGCAAAAAAAAATACAGTTTTATTGCAGGAAGGGGAGAGGAAGGTACGGTGGGGCAGATAGTAAGTTGATTTGAAAATGACTCAGAATGGCTTTTTCTCCCTACTTACAACTCAAGACTTACTGAAGTTTAAAATTTGAAATGTTCAGGTTGGCTAAGCCCCTCTGGGGCTTTGCATTACTAGTAAAAGTTATGACAACAAAAGGACCTGGGTTAGAAGCAGTTACAAACTCCAGTTTGTCTGGGAGATAAAATGGATGGGACAGCACATAGGGGAAAGAAATTTCAGAAAAATTCTAGTTTTAATACCATGACACAGGGAATACTGCAAATCCACTCTGCTATTTCGGCCTCTTTTTTTGTTTTAAAAGTGCACTTTAATGCACACCTGAATCAGTGCATGAGTATATACGCGTAGGTAAAAGATACCCACAGGGTAGCTCGGTCCATTGGGCACAGAGAGGAGTTGTACTGGGATTTTAAAGAAAATCGGTGGCTGTCCCTATGCAGACAGAGGGACCACTGCACCACAGGAGAGAGAATAAGGGAAGCATCAGCTTGAATTTGCACTTGGAAAAAAAAAAAACAAACCACAAGTTTTGCTTAGCTAAGACTATGGGAAAGCTGTAAACTCACAGAACTATATAGCTTGGCTTGACTTTGTTTTGGCTTTTGATGTCCAAAAAAGCATTCACTCAGGACACCTTTACCAAGCCTATAGCTGGAGTAGAGCTGTGAGCATGAGCATCCAACTCCCATCAGCACCACTCCGACCTGCCCAGCTGGAAATCAAAATTCCATGGTACAAAATTCCATGTGATTAGGACCAGGTATGTATCAAAGAACAGCCCTGTCAAAGATTGCTTTGACCACATGAGATAAAATTGGACTTGTGTCATCACCAAAGGAAACACAGGGGAATGGAATAATTCAGCTTGAGTTTTGGAACAGTCCATCAGAAGACATGGCTTTTGGTTTGGTAATGTTCCCGTTATAAAGCCCTTGATGCAAACCACAGGTTATCGTCGTCTAAATGACTGCTTAGACCACGCTCTCTGGTTAGAAACCTCCTCTGAGGTTGCCCCAGCCATGCCTCCTGCACCTTTCAATATGGCCATGTGGGGACCGGGGCAGCTGACCTCCGAGAGCCAGCACCCTCTCTCAGGGGACCATGTGGGTGTTGTCAGGAGAGGTGACATCAGGCCATGCAGGAGCTCTCGGCCCAAGAGTTTAAGGCTGCTTTTGTGTAAAGTAGGGGTGTTTTCTTTCTCGCTCTGACCTTGAACTCTATCAGGGCACACATCCCCTTTAATCCTCTTCAGGGAAATCCTCAGCCTGTTGAAAATGATGGCAAACCTCCCATCATCAGCTTGAGAGCGGGCCAAGATTCTACCCTTAAAGCATTTGGCAAAATTAAAACCACCATGGGAAACTCTGAAAACCAGCAGGAATTCGAAGCACAAGTCCCAGGCTCTTCCCTTGCGTAGGTGTGCTTCAACATTTCACGTAGTCAATCTAATAGATAAATTAATCAATGAAATGGTATTAAGCCATAGTTGCTACTAAGATGTTCTACTCATCTAGGAAAATAAAACATCTTCCTTATTCAAATGCCTATCTCCCGACTTCTGGTTTTATAAAACCAAAGCTTTGAAGACACCACATCGCTTAAGCAAAGCTCTTGGGATGCCGCTACCCTGCTTCCACGCCAGAGCTGGCTCCCTGCCGCACAGACACATATTTTTTTGGTGCAAAGTAGCAGGAAGATTTGCTGAGGCAGGAAATTCAAAGCAAGGAAAGGAAAGTGTTCCCTTAATAGCAATTGATGTCTATATGGTACAAGACATTGGTCACTGTCACAAAATTTTTCTAATATGAGCTGCAGCATCGGAAGGAGATTTATTGAATACTAATGGTGTGGATGTATCCATCTGTTTGCCCTTCAGCTGCAACCGATATGCAGCTTTTAGGAGCTACATTATGGGTTTTGAAGAAGGACGTCCCACTGGAAAGAGTGGGGATGTCCTGCTCAGAAAATCATCTGCATGACACAGGCCAAGCCTGGGCTACTTGAGTATCGACTGAAAAATGAATCAAAAGCAACAGGTCAAGGCACAGTGAGAAACATGTGGGAGGAAATGCAAACAAAAAGCTATTAAAAGAAATCAATGCCATAAACACAGGTGAAATTACCTATGCTTCTCGCAGTCCCACTGGTTGTTTGCTCGCCTAATAAAAGCTCACAAGCCGTATTTTGCCCAGTAAGGCAGGGTTCAGCAGCAAGTTTAAAAAAGTCAAGTCCAGGGTCGGGAAATAGCTCCTCAAAATATAATCCGTTAGATGCATCCTAGAAAGTGCTTTTAGAGCCATAAAAAAGAGTTATGTTGCAGGTTCTTTACAACACATTGGGAAAGAGCTTTTGTTCGGTGAGACTGTATGAGGTATTTCTTCTCCTCCTTGATCTATGAACCAGTACTTAAACTACAATGAAAAACAATCCCATGCACCTTTAAATATTTTATTGTTTGAATCAAAATGGCTCTTCTATGCCTAAAATGGACAGAGGTTTATTTTTATCAGGCAATACTGCAACAAATCTTTTGGAAATCTTTTATCAGCGTTCCACTTTGCAACATCCCTGCCGTAAATTTTACCGTGAGGAATTCATTACATAATTGGATGTGGCTCTACCCAATTTATTTTCACTTCCTGAGAATCCAAATGTAATTCATGATTCATGTATAAATTATACACAGGAGCAAGTGATCTGAGTGCAAACTGCATATTGCATTAAAGAAGACTGCACTGCTCAACTTCAGCATGTAACACTTTTATTTTAAAATGGAGAATAAGTATAGGAAAGACTTTTGAGATACATGAGACAGTGAAACACGGCAAGCCCAGAGGGTAAAGTCTCTGTCAATCCAAAACAATGGAAAAGAAAAGTGTATATTAGTAAACATGTAATTTATATGCAAACTTCAGTTATACCAATCCAGAAAATAAGTTAATCAAGACAACCAGCCAGCAGGAGCTGGCACTGCAGAGAGTTATCTATTGGGGCGGGAGGGAGACATTTTCTAATTTTTTTTTTCCTCTCTCTCTCTCTCTCAGCAGGTTAGTGTATTATCCAAGAAAGTAAGTCCAGGCTTTTAAAATAAGCAGAATAATTCAGAGATAAGTTTTTAAAAGTTCTCAGCTTATCCAGCCGGGGCCAATTTTTCAAAATGTGCCACATATAGCAACAATAATGGGAGCTTCTGAATGCTAAGCTCTTCTGAAAAAGTTTTACATCCTTAATCTTCTAGCTAAAAATGATGCCTCCAGCCTGCAAAAAGGCAAGACAGGCCCTCTGACTTTGTTTTTATCTCTACCCCAGTCTTTCCAGAAGGGCAAAAACTGAGCTAGCTGGAAGAGCTCCACGAATTTTGACATTTCATCAAAACTCCAAGAAGAGAAAGTATTAAGCAAAACCAAAATTCCAACCAGGAAACCTAAGGGGATTATTTCAAAGAGACTGAAAACAAGTCAAAACTATCTTGGAAACAGTTTTCTATTAGTTTGTCCACTACAGTGCTTGCAGCATTGAAATGCTCCATATTCTCCTCTAGCCCAGGCCCCCTTGATAAAACATCTCTTTGCTCATCTACCAGCAGGTAGCATGGAAGTCACACAGCTGTAAAGCATCTGGGGGAAAGCAGTCAGGCAGGGAGCTCAGCCAGCAGGGGAAAAGCCACGCAGTACTTAGGAAGGACCACCTAGCTCAGGATAGCATGACCCAACCTTGGAGGGACGATGTTAAATTCTTCTGCATGGTCTTTATTGTAAGTGGTCTTCCTTTTTTTAATTTTTCCCACACCCCCCCAAAAAAGTTGACATTTTCTGCAGCAGCCAAATCCCCTTCCCTTTCTACTGTTCCACTACTGGAAAACAGTTTCGGCTCACAAGCCTTAGGGCAGCCCCAATAGGACATGGCTGGAGCTGAGGCAGACCTAGGCATCTCCCAGCAGAGAGATCTCATAGCTGGTGAGCATCTTCCTTACAGGGGTCAGGGAATCCTCCTGACGGGACAGGGGACCTACAGGCTCCTGGGGTGTCACAGTGCCATCTGCCACGGCTAAAAGGGACTCAGACCAAAAAGAGAAAGCCTGAAGAAAAATATAATGACCACGTATGTGCTGAAGCACTGAAAAACACCTAAGAGGGCTTTAAAGCAGGCAAGTAATGATCAGCAATGGTTTTGGTCAAACAAAACCTCATACAAAAACTTCATTTTTTCACAGAGCTCAAGAAGGAGACAGATTTGAAGAGAAGGAAGTTAGGGATAGAAGAGGAGAAGAGGGGAAATAGTGGCCCAAATATCCACACTGATGGAAAACAAGAGACTGGGAAGACAGGAAAGCCTCACTGCAGGGAAGCCTATGTAGGATGCAAAGAATGAATGCTCCACCCATCGGGAGCAGGTGAAAAATAGGTTTTAGTATTTTAGGAATTCATTTCTAAGCATCCTTTCAGGGCCCGATTCACCACTCACTGCACTCAATTTAGCCATGCAAGTGCAGAATCACACACTAGAAAATAGGATAGTTACTTATGACTTCATAAGACTGAAAGAAAGCATGAGGCTTCTTCTACTGATAGGAACTTTTACCTAGCCTTCCCAGAGAAACCCACCAACAAAAATATTAACCAGTCTTTACAGAAGAAGAAAAGACAATTAATCCACTTACATTCCTGACCTATTTAGCTTCCAGCATCCAGCACTAAAATCCACCAAGGTTTTGACAGTCAGAAAACAACCCAGTGCTACCAGGTACCTCTCCCATAACAAATAATTTCAAACATGGATGTGATGAGATTCTTATCATGTTGTTCTCTAGACTCATTTGGAGCAGAACTGAGCTTGCAAAGTCATCAAAATGCCAATGACCTGCCATTAAAATGCCAAAAGTGCCACCACAACTAAAAGGGGTACAACTTATTATTTTTTAAGTGAAACACCAGTACAGAAGTGTTTTGAGAAAGCAGTTCAGGGCTACTGAAATATCAAAGTCCAGTCAAGGGAAAAAAACATCCACAGCGTTATGGCCATGGGCTGACTGCAAGGTCCTCTGCTTGCTGCAAACCAAATCAGAAATGTGCTGCGATAAAGGAGAAAATAGAGATCTAGATCTCTTCTCATCTTTCAGAGTATCTTTTGGAAAGCAATGACTGTTGATAAGAGCCATTCCTTCCTACTTCATGAGTGGAAAATTATCTGGTTAAACATACATGCACATCCCCCATAAGAAATATTCCAGTTTCTTATTTACGAGCACTGGGCATAATTTCTATTATAAATTAGACCTTTATAAATAAATGTAGGATTACAGAGACCTGCTAGGAACATCAGGAAACAGCTTGACTTACAGCATTTCAAATGTACCAAATCATGGCACTCAGATTGTATTAAAGTAATTTTTCTATGGAAAATTGGTTTTGCAATTCTCAAGCTCTGCTGTACTAAAACACCCTATAGTATGTCAGCTGATTCCAGGGACTGATTTGCACTGTATGTTTGCAATTATTCAGTAAGGATATACCAATGACATAACTCTATGACTACACAGGCTAAGCTCACCTCTTAAAGAACAACGCTTAAAGTGTTTCTCTTTTCATATTAATCCTCCACGCACTTTAAGTAATTTATGGTTACTTAAAGTTTTACAATTCCAAAAATTCTTTGTAGACTGAACCAGATGTTAATCTTCATTTTAAAAAAAATGTTCTTGAACCCAACAGAGAGATAGCGCCATTGATTAATAACTGAATTTTCCATCATGTCATCTTTGAAGGATAGTTAAGGAAAACTCCCTTGTGAAATGTACTTTTGAAACATTACTGATGTCTGAATTTCTTTGATTTTCCTCACTCTCCTTTCACTGCTTCCACTCCATAAAAGCTTCTTTGCATCCTTCAGAAATTGTCTTATTTAAAAAAAATAAAAAAAATTACATTAAACTGCTAAGTAAGTCTGGCCCTTTGACTAAAATTACAATTAACAAGCTATGGGACTGAAATCCGTCCCTAAGGCAGATGCATGATCCCAACAAAGTAAACTGGAATAGCTACTGTTGACTTCAACAGGGCCAGAATTTGGCCCACTGCAAACTTTACAAGAATTATTTAAATAAGTCATTAGACACCCATCCAGAAATCAAGCATGTTATTCAAGGTTTGCTCTTGCTATATCTTTTCGATAATATGAGAACCAACATTAGCTATCATTAGATTGGGAATTTTTATGGCCTCGATAATATCACCTTATGCAAAGTAAAACATACGATGGCCAACTATTAATGAAAGAGCATTAAATATTTAGACAGCTTTGCTGGCTTGCAAAATAAGCCAAAATTAGTGCCTCACAGTATTGCATTCCACTAGGATATTATTTTAAAGGGTGCTATAAGTAGCAACAACCCGTACCGCTGGTATGCAGACAAGTCTTGCGTTCGGTTTGGTGGAAGAACGAGGAGTTTTGGCCACTGACATACGAATTTACATTCTGGAATCTGACACTCCCTCTTGAATTACTCAACTATTTACCCTTCTCTTTGTCATCTTCCCTAAATCCTGGTAGACACAAAGCATCTGCCAGGAGGTTATGCTGAAATCAGCAGGCAGGTCCCACGGAGGAGCTAGCTCTGATCTACGATGGCTCCAGCTACACAATGCAACCAGCACCTTCTCCAGCTTGCTTGGTGCTCATCAGGCAAATGAGAAAATGCAGTCTGATTAGAGGCTGCTTTTTAAGTGAGTGCCAAAATAAAACTTTCACCTTCCAGAGGGACACAGATTATTTACTAGTGATTATTTCTCTCGAAAACTCTCTTTTCCAGGAAATCATCTTTTCTCTCTTCACTTCAGAAAGTACAGTGTGAGGAAACTATTTACATTCCTGCCATATGTCTATCGATATCCTGCAGCTGTCTATCTAACTTACAATTAGATATCAAACTTCTGCTTGCATAAACATTTGCATGCTTCCCTAATTGCATGTTTTCAACACAGTTAAGTAGATTTATTTTTTTTTTTAAATTGGGCCTTATTTTTTCTCCCCCCAAAACTTATTCAGGTCTACACATTTCTCTTATTTTAAGCATTCAATAGCCCGGGACAGGTCTTCAGAGAGATAGTGCTCTCTCCACCCTTGGAGGTTTCTAAGATACAGCTATACAAAGCCACTGCCAAGCTGGTCTCACGCAGACAATAGTCCTGCCTTGACTGGGAGGCTGGACCAGTAACCCCACAGATCCCATCCCGCCAGCTTTCCTATACCTCCAAGTTCCTACCATCCAGGCAAAGGGACAGGAAACATCATGCCCTACTTCTTTCTGAAAAAAACAGTAAGACCCAAGTCACACACCAAGAAAGACAGCCCTCTTAATTTCAAGCATGCATTATGACCTGCTTCATGAGTTGACCAACTAAATGCAACAGCAACACTCCTTAATTAGAGCCATGCATGAAGTAACCTACCTCACCACAACAGGACCTGCACTTCCACTGCTTCCACGGTATTTCTTGAGTGTAGATTCAATACTTAGTCTCCAAATGCCCCAAACAAAAACCTTTTATAGCTCAAAATCAAGATGCAACTGAGTCAACATGTAAACTCCATGTGTGCATCTGTGTGCAGGCTGAAAGCCACCTGCAGCATAGGAAAACCTCTTGGGAAACTGTGGATGAGCACTGGACTTTCTTTTTTTGTGTGTGTGTGTGTGTGTGTGTGTGTTTTGTGTTGTGAGTGGCTGCTATAAAGGACGGGCAAGTTTTTAACTCATGTGGTATCCCCCAGCATCACCTTATAATTGTCATGCAAAGTAGAATGCAATCTCTGCAAGGCCTGGGAAAAACCTCAGTATATTTGCCTCGGACATGAATGGCTGACAGGCATTTTTCCAGGGCTCCAGGGGGAAGTAGGGGAAAAATTAATTTCCTAATCCAAAGAAAAGACTTGGAGATTTTAATTTTTTTCCCCTAACCTGAACTAGTATTAAAATTATATATAGATATCAGAAAAAAGCTAATCAAGTTTTTCTTTTTGGTGAAATAACATTCTAGAATGAAAGTCATTTTAGGTTAATTAAAATAAGTTACATTCAATGAAAAGAAAAAGCCTCACTTTCCTCTTTCCCTATTAAAACAGAGTAAGAACTACGACTCTAAATGAAAGTCATTTTACACTAAAAAAATTATCAATTCTGCAAATATCAAGAAGACATTCTGACATTTTCCAAATTATTTTTGTCTTACTTCCGCTCAAAAGAAAATGCCATTAAAATTGATGAGCTTTAGCAAGCAATTTTGTTTTGAAGAAATAGCCTTTTCTACGAGAAAATTGTTTCAATGGATTTTTTTTTTTTCTGTTTTGATCACTAACTAATTATTTGAAGACACTGGAGTTCTCTGATCCCGGACATATGACATGGATTATAGTGAAACCAGCTGGAGATTAAATTTGTAACTCACATATGGAGCTCATGACCTCTTTATGAATCATCACACCGTTTGTTTAATACTTAATGCAACTCTTTTAGTTACTCTGAAGAAAACGTTGAACAACAGGGGCCCATAAAATTAAAATCACACAGCAAAATCACAGCTACTTGCAAATCCTCTCTCTTCTTTGGGACTTCATCACAAATCTGTCTGATCTAGGTTCATTAAGTTTATTTTTTCACTCCCGAGATGGTAAGATACGATGGAACACTAAAATTTCATATAAACATATCTGATTACAGCTTGCAAGCCTCAAGAGATCCAGCCTCGCCTTTCATGCAAACCTAGGCATGGTAATAACTTGAGATTAAAAAGAAATATTTCTGATCATGTTAATCTACTGAAGTCTTAGGAAGAGTGGGAAATGAAAAGTGTGCAGCACCAGAGATAATTTTACTATCTTAAATGCATAGACCATGCACGCTGGAAAAGTAACTGCCTCAGTCGCGATCTCTCTTTCTTCAGCTCCTTAACTCACCGACTTGAAAAATAAATTCTGAAAACTATCAGTAGATATCTATGGATCTCAATGAATGCAAACCTTTAGTCAGGAACATTTTATCTACCTATTTTGCCAAAGCTAAAAGAAATACACTTTTTCTAAATGCATTTGCACAGCTTCTAAAAATTGCCATTGCGTTAAGTGCTATTAAATGAGTTGTGCGAGAAGTTTAAAGCTTCCTCCCACCTCCACATCCAGGCAAGGTCTGCGAAGTCAAGCCAAAACCCAGCTGCCATCCTGTCAAGCTGAATCTGTCTTTTGTTCAAAGACCTGTTTCCACTCAATATGAAGACACATCTCGCCTCCAGCTTTCAGACCAAAGCACAGATTTCCATCCAATCCCCAACAGACAACCAACGAGCAAAAGCTCTTTACAGCCATAATATTTTCTGGCATCAAGCATCCTTCTGCCTTCCCTTTTGGTCCCATCAGGGCTCCCACTCCAACTCACCCTCATATTACCTACAAATTGCATACCTCCTCGCCCCTAGATGCCTATTTCAACCAGGAATTGATTGATGCAGCATTAGTCAGGTCCTATAAGGCTCATATGGTTCACTGCTAATAATTTGGCATCAGTAGGCATGATCATTTAAAAGCTCCTTTTAATAACTGTTTGAGTGGATTCAGTGTTAAAATATTGTGGAGTTGCATCTTTGCTCAAAAGCGGAGCTCCAGGCAAGTCTCAAAGCACAGGCAGCATTGATCGCCTCGTGCCAGGGTTAGGTGTGCAGCTGGAAGACGTCGGTGATTGTGCCAGCTTGAAATGATGCTGCTGCTGCTCCTTAGCTGCCGCTGTCCTGCCTGCACAGAGCCAGCAGCAGGGAATGTATGAGCACTCCTCACCTCTCCAGCGCAGGTTACCGCAGCCTACGCTGAAGGCTGCTGACACTGTCCTTAAGAGCAGATGAAAGGCTTTCCCATGGTCCTTTCTGCAGCTCCGCTGTGCTTTTTCACTCCTGCCAAAGCCAATGTCTGCATGGGCAAAATGGTTTTGCATATGCCAAGAGCCACAGGTGAGGAGCAGAGCACTGTCCATCTACAAATCTGCATGTGCCGCAAGCAGTTTATACATTTTCCAAGTGAAAAGCATGCAACTGCAGCCCTGACTTCTGCATGGCCTCTCTCTGCCTCAGCACCCAGCATCCGCAGAGCATTTGCCTGGCTGTTGAGGTTACTGTTTCTGCAAGCTTGAAACCATCTGAAGGGGTGGCTGTGGACACAGAAATCCCAGGTCACCCATCTCCCTAAGCAGGGCAGCAGCAGCAGGGAGATACCCTCTTCCATTGGAAACACCAAGCACCCACTCAGTGGAAAAAACAGGCATCTAAAGGAGATTTTTCTCCTATGAAACCACTTGTTGTGGGGCTCTTTGCTGAATTATGTATGTAAGCGTAGACGTCCCAAGCCCAGCAACACTGTCCTTGCCATCTCTCCCGGCTTTCCACTCTGCATAACTATTCCAGCAGCACTTTCTTGTGCGCTCCCCAGCAGAATTAATTAATGTTTGCACAGCACTTTGAAGATGAAAGTACTAAGCGACTGCTAAATACCAGGACAGATTCTCAGCTGGTTTAAAAATTGGCATTTGCAGCGCAGCATCTGGGCCCACGATCACCCTGTCTCATTAGGGAGACTCTGTAGAGAATGTGAAGAAAAAAGAATAAAAGAAAGAAAAAATACATTAAAAAATACAGAAAAAGAATAACATATAAAAACACGTAGAAAAGCAGCACTGAAGTAATAACCTTCATGCTTTTCCCAGAGTCCCTCTTTCTGCAGGTGAAGAGTACAAATCTGCAGAGCCATGACACCGTTCTCCTTCAAATCTCCTTAAAACTCACCTCTGCTGAGATGCCTACAAATCATTCAGCACTGATTAGCTAGCTGATGTACTGTGACTTCTGCACATTACACTTACCATAACCATCCTGCTCTTAACGTTGGCCCGTCCCATCTGTTTACTCAATGTGCTGCTTCTTTCCTATCCTCTGCCTTGAGCATTTGCAGGGTTTTTTTCTTATATATAGGTTCCAGGCCCAGCCCAGGGATACACAGATGCCAACAAAATGTATTTCCAGTCCTTTGCAGGCTCCGTAGAATATGGATGTGCAAAAGTCAGTCTTAAAGGATAAGCCTCAATAGGTTTAGATCCACTTACCGAGATGTGTGTGTTCCTGTATAAAACCATTGATCACGGAAAGCAACCCAGGAGGTTTAACTCACGCACATGTTATACGTAAAGCAGTTGTGTGCTTTTCCAAAAGGCACCGTGTTGCTGCAGTTTAAGGGCTAAACTTACTGCTTATGCTAGATTTTTATTTCTTTTTTTAATAGCAGAAATTGCTCTTGAAATTGCTCTTAAAATTGCAAACACATGGTCCAAGAGAAAGTTGGAATAAACTGCAATAGTTATAAGGGGAGACAAAGTGACTCTTTAAATAGTATAGAGACTGGCAAGAATGCCTTCCTCTGGGGGCCTGCAATAACACAGCTGGCGCTGAGAGGAGAGGACACACCAGGAGATTGCACGCATCTCATGCCAGGACACCACAGCTGATGGGAGAAGCAGCTCCATTGGCTGGATGCATGCAGGATGAAGCACTAGCGATAAGCAGGATCATCTGAGGGTGAGGTATTAGAACGAGTCACCTCATTGATTGCAAAGGAACCGATGCTGCGTGGCTTGGATCCGGCCAAATCTCATATCACATCCACGTGATCTAGGAGCCAAACTCAGACTCACTTCAAAAAAACACAGCTCCAGTTATTTCAGCAGGAAGCCATGCATGCAAAGGGTGTCGATACTCTTTCCATGGCCTCGCTAGACCTCATGTTTTCAACTCCTTAACTAAATCAGTCACATGCGCTGTTCACAGAGATACAAGAGGAGAGCCCTCAAGCCTCTTCACATGTGCAACAGCAAGACTCTACTCACTCGAATGCCTAAAATAGTACTGGACTTTGAGACATTAAAATGAAAATGTTACACCAAAAATGAGTTCCCATGCTGCGAGATTCCAGCAAGCGTTACAAATCCCAAGGACACCGCCTTTGCATCAACCCTTTTTTTTAAAGAAGGAAAAACCGAAAACAGGCCAGTGACCTCAAGTTTTTCATCTGTACTCCCTCGATGCAGCAGTACTGCTCAAAACATGAGAGGAGAGAATGCCCTTACCCACCCAAAAACAGGGAGTCTGCCCATATACACACACTGTCAGTAGCAGAGAGTCACAGATGCAACCAAGCGGGTTAACTTCCAAGCCTTGGGCAAAGCTGGATATTTCCCCATCTGGCTGCAGATCTTTCTTACCCCTCCAGTCTGTTTCATGCTCCTGCTTTCCAGCTGAAGCCTCTCTCCATTGAGAAACATCCCTTCTGCCTCTTCAGCATGACTTAGGCTGATGCTCTGCACTCATAGCCTTAATCTCTAGAGAGCTGGGATGAGATTTTCAAAAGCACTTAGTGTTGACCTACCTCTGCTCCAAATCAGTCTGATCACATTAGGTTAACTATAAGTTTGGCCATGTATATTTTGTCATAATAAACTTACCCCAAAGGAATGCTGCTGCTTTAAAACAAGATTACTAGACCTGTGACTATATTTATGCATCTCAATAAGGAATCAGATTTTCCAGTTCTGTGGATTTTTTTTCGGAGCACATTGAATATTTAGTACTGGTGTAACAGAGGTCAATGCAATTATATCCTACATCTTAGAAAGAAACAGTCCCCTCTAAATTCAGTGCTAAAGAAGCGCTGCACTGGAGACCTTAAGGTTCAAAACTCCAAAAACTAACGCTTAAAATTAATAGCAATCTCAACCTAGCCATAACGCGCTTTTTTTTTTCCCCCCAGCATCCATGAACAGCTCTGCACAACCAAGACCCAAATAACAATATAGGACTTTATCTTTCACCTTCTCCCTTTAAAAAAAAAAAAAAAAACAAAAAACTGCCAGGCAGTGAGTGTTTCTAAATGGTACAAGAAGTGACTGTCAGCTGTCACCAGCTCTTTTCCAACACAGAAACACTAGAGAACCACTTCTCAACTTACTCCATATGGCACCTCCAGAAAGACCAGAGCAATAGTTTGAGAGTTTTGGCCACGAAGCTCATACAGCATAGGACTAAATGTACCCTTACAGACCTGTTTTTTTAGAAAATTAGTATGTTGAACTTTCTTCTGCTGCATTTTCTGATATATATATATATTTTTAACTGAATCCATAATTGGTCTATCTAAATGATTGACAGCAAAGGTGAAGGAACAGTCTGTTAGTCTTGACTGCTGGGGTAATGAATAGAGAAGCTGACATGTTAAATTTCTTCACCTCCAATTGGAATTATAAATTATAGACTTCTTTTACATTATCATAATACCAAGTTCATCTTAAAAATAAAATGATTCCTTGGGGGTGTATTTATAGTGAAAAAATACATATCTAATGCTGTACTTAGCATATCTTCATATTTTAATATAATTGGATTGATTGTTCCAATTTTGTTCTTATTTTTGGAAATCAAGAAGCAGAATCAGATCATCTTACATTTTTCAAAAGGTCCATTGTTTTGCTTCGGCAGGACATTCTGAAATTTTCAAAAGCTGTCTGTAATTTAACGTATTCTCCTGCTCTTCCTACAGCCTCTTGGCAGGTTGCATCTTCGCAGCTTGGCCAAGGGCCACTTTATCTGAGTCTCTAGAAACTTTGCAGGGAGCAGAACCAAGATCTGAAGAAGTCTGTAGGAACTAAAGTTTCCACCCCATAAAAACCCTTTAATTCAGCCTTCATCCCTAAGCAAATAACTTCTGAGAAACAAATCATCGAGTTCAAATTAATCAGTTTGTATGAGAGCAAACACAGCCCATCAATAAAAGCAAAGCAATAAACCACAGGGAAATGCCTCCCAGACAGACAGAGTGCATTTAAACTCTCCAATTTATTTTGTATGGGAGGGAGGGGAGAGAGCTCTTAAAACTTTTGTCTAAATTAGACTTAATTCAAATCATGCTGGTACGAAACCTCAAGGCCCAGCTTCTAATAGCAGTGTAACTGTCTGTGGAAGTGCAGAGGAGATGAAGATGATCTGCATCGTGGGATGCCAAGAAGAGGGAGGTGCTGAGGAAGGGGTAGATGCAGTCACCCTGGCCCCAGGTCCTCTCCTCCATCCCAAGGTAGACCAGGCAATAAATCCCTCGATTCGCCCCTAAGTCTAGATAGCACCTGGGGTGGCTGCTAAAGTCACAGTGGAGCAGGGTCAAAGGGAGATACCTCGGCCACAGTGCTTTCCATTCCCCTGGGTTTTCTATACCTTTAATGTATATGGCCTGTCGGCAATGCTGTTTCCTACTGACTATCCCAGAGTATCACACAGAAAAAAAAAACCAGCCTCAAGCCATCTGCATGATGAATTCCCCTCCAGTTCAGTTAAGTGCTGCCTGCCTTCAATTGCATTGGTGTGCCTCCATCTTATGAAATATTTTCAATTTCCAGAACAGTTTCAACACGGGGAGAGAAGAAGGGACAGGGAAGAACGATACACTTCCAATAAAATTTGGCACCGTTCAGGATTTCTTTTGCCTCAGCAAAAAATCCTTTTAAGACACAAATAAATGTGTCTTATTAAGTTAGCAGGATCTTCTCCTAATAGTGCAATTAGCTTTCATAGAAGATAGGCCCCTGTACCGTCTTGAGAATAGACTCTCAGGCATATATAAGCATGTAATATCGGGCACACTTCTCTCAAATTAAGGAAAGCATTTGTCATTTCCAGTGTTGACACTGAAAAAGTGGTGTTTTAAATGCTATATTAACATTGAATCCCAAGGGATGCCCTGAGCAGCCCCTCTCAAGGAACAAACCCCTGCATCAACTCCTCTAATTCCCCTTTCAATGCCTGAAGGAGAAGTGCTGCCAGGGAGCATCACTTGCATGGGAGGAGGCAGCAAGACTCACAGCACTGCAATGGGCTCATTAACAAGTCATGGCTACGACGTCTGAAAGACTTGGAGACTTTACCTCTTGCAACCAGGTACGGAGCCTCTGCAGCGGTCCCATCCCATCCCAACCTCCCACAGAGGTCCAGAGTTCACCCCCTCACTTTGCAGCCCTACTCGGTACAAAGTGCATAGACATACCTGTGCATCACCTACTGCTCTGCAGATTACGCAAAAGCAGCTTTGTTTTATTTCAATTACTGTGGGGCTGGTAAATTGCAACCCTTATCCATCAATAGGATGGTCTTCATTAGTCTGTTCCCCGTCATTTAACATGACTATAAGCCATCGCCAAACAGATTATACTGACTATTCCATTAATATCCTGTATTCAGCAAATGGGGAGGAAATTGTATTATTCTGGTAACTGTTCAATGTTTGCCACCAGACACACGAGGCAAATGTGTCCAGGAAATGCTTACTTGCCCAATGTCACCTGATGGATAAGTCCAGACACGCTATTCATTTGCAAGGAAGCCACAAGAAATAACTACAAAGAAAGGAGAGCCACCACACAGAGTAAGAAGAAAATGAGCTAATAAATACTGATGCACCATATTCTAGCATGCAAAGCAATGTTTTATTACAGGCTTTAAAATTAATACATGCTATTTTTTTGGTATCAACACACACTTGAAATGCCTGATCCTTCACACACCACAAACCCTATGCAGCGACAAAATCAAACCCCACCATCAGCACTTCATCACCTGCATGAAAGCACAGAATGAAGCACCCAAGCCCCCACCTCGTGCATAGCCGATATTAAAAGCGGCATGAGCCGTTTTCTTCTTGTCAAGATCAGTTTTCTCATCCGGCTCCCACAAGCCATGTTTACATTTCCCTACAATAGTTTTTCCCCGTCTCCTGCTTCACCTAAGTATAACCTCTCAACCATGTTACTGGCCTTAATTTAACAAAAAAAAAAAAACCAAAACCCACACACACCCTGAAAAAACCCAACTGAAACAAAACCCCAATCCTAATATGTGGATTGCAGCAGTTATGTCTCCCATTGGCTCCTTCTGTAACCCAAGCAGCATTTCCAGCGCACAACTTGCATCACAGATGGACAAAATCACCTGAGAGTGTCCATGCTTCTCAACCAACCAGGAGGATAAGGCTCTTCATGCAGGTACCCTGGGAGAGATGCATCCTCACCCAGCTGGAACCCATTTGTGATTTCCCTGGTTTAAGCTCCAGGTGGGGGACAGGAGGATAGCAATAACAACACTCAGCCCTGCACAATTTCCAGTTTTTCTTCAGCCTACACCGCTTAATATCTGGAACATCTAATAATTATTATTAATTGCACTTAACTGTAAACCGTAAAATAGATGGGAGGAACGCACAAATCAACTCTGGCACATCTGCAGCTTAGCCCCTGCTCTTCAGCTGGGTTCAGCTTTACCATGCAGAGTTTGACCTATCCGTTATATACGTGCTACAACCAAGCTTTGCAAAATCCATCAATCTGCAAGCCTTGGCAACAAAACCAGCCCAAGAGATGTAAGCAGCAATCTGAGAAGATACTCCCCAGGAATTAGATTTTGTAAACAAACATTTCAGCTAATTGCATTCTTGTTCTCGGTGCAATGAAGGCCCCATTTAGCCAAAGCATTTGTCTACGGAGTTTAGTTTCTTCCATTTAATGAACGCTGATGCTGTCTTAGCCTCGGCTGGTATATCATCAGGATCAACATGAAATGCTAATGGGGAAAGATGCTTAATATCATTTCAAGTGTTTAAGTTACAACCGCAGCTATTAAAGCAAATCCATTTTACCTGTTCCTCCTCAGGCTCCCCAGTGAGACAGATTTAAAAGTTTCCATGGGGAGAAGTGATTCATAAATGGCTACACAGATCAGAGAAGAAAGCCTTTCACCGTTAATTACAGTCAGCGTTTTCCGAACCGAAGCTGGTCATTTCACCGGCACAACACATAATTAGCGAGGCTCATTTTATTTCGTCGCCTTCACAAATTAGTTCACTTTTTAAAAAGCAAGGTGGCTGCCTCCATCGGTAGGGATCAGCATGCCAGCCAGCCAGGAAAATAAGGCTTTGTGCTCTGCTTGTAGTCCACGGCAGAAAAATCCAACAGGTTCCCCAACATTCAGTCCCCTTGCTGGTTCAATGCAGAAATCAGTGTTGCTTGCTGTTGCATCCCTAACATGAGACTTTGCGGTGCACCCATGTAAGATGACCACTGCAGTCCCGTGAATCTAGTTCTTCACAGTGAGAAAAGCTTCCTTGTTTTCAGACTTTCCCACTGCTAAGCCAAAGCACAGGACGTGAAATAGCCACAGCAGCAAGGAGGAGGAGGATGCTTCCTGCCCTTCATCTCTGTAGAGCAACTGCAGCAGGTCCAGCCCCAGTGGCATCTGTGGCATCCTTGCACCACGCACCTCAGGGACATCACAGAAATAGCAGGCAGGGATGATGCATTATAAGAGATGCTGGTCTTCACTCGCCCAGAGAGAACACTCTCAGACACCATCTGCATTTTAAAGCAGGGCTGTTTCTTTCTTCCCGTGGCTCAGAGTGCCCCTCAACCTCTTTGAGGAGCAACCTCTGCGCGGCAGAGGCTTCCGGTGGATGTGCCTGCCAAGATCCCAGTTTTGAACTAGGCACCCAAAATACCGGTCAGAGCCCCCAGCGCTCACCAGACGGAGCACGCTGCTGGCAGCTATCGTTGGAAATGCTGAAGTTATCCTTGTGCAGATTTTAAAAGGCCACTATTTATCCATGTAAATTCTGAAGGGCATTAGCGGCATCGTTGACACACATTGACAGCCAGCCCAGCTCCGGGAAGGGAATAAGCAGCAGCAACTGCCTGAATAATTGATGTGCTTTTACTCTGCCCCATGGCCCAGTTATTACATTGCTCACTCTCTTCAACTGCCTGTGGTTTCTAAATTAATTAGAAATCTTAATGTCATGGCCAGCCAGTTAAAAAAAAAAAAAAGAAAAGGCACTGAGAACAGAAGAAGAGAGTGCTTCTCATGCCCTTGAGCTTTGGGATCTCTTACTTTGGCCTGGCCACGCAGGGAATAAAAGCAGTCTCCATTTCTGAAGCTTTGGACCCTGCTCACCGATGCTAATACCAGCACAGCATGAAATCCACTCACCTGCAAAAAGCCCCCATTTCATAGGGGTGAACAAGGTCACGTCTCCCATAAGATGGGGCAAAGCCTTTCCTAGGGGATGGCACATGCATGGAGCAGCTATCATCTCTTCAGTACAATGAAATATATCCGATACATCCCTAGCCCAGCCATTGCAACCTAGTGCCACGTGATACCAAATGAAAGGACACCACTGAAGTCTGGAGGAATTACGGAGCTCGCAGTTGTCCTGCTCTTACAGTCAACAGAGCTAAATGACTCCATGGGATCCCTTTCACGGGCTGAAAAAAAATTGCATGCAACCACCTGACCTCAGAGAACAGGAGAAGCTGATAAAAATGACACATTGATCAAATATAACAATGTGAGCAGCCATTTCTTTGCTACATACATACCCTTATCTACTTACAATATTGCTTATGCTTAAACTTTAAAACAATGTCTATAGCTTTCAAGAAACCCAGTGGGAATAATTCACCTGTTTGAGCCACGTTACATTAAAGCATGGGTAGTTTTGTTCCAAGTCCTGGGAAAGCACTTAACCATGATGAATCTGGGGGTATTTTTAGTTTCTTAATTGCAAAAAGAAATACTGATTTTTTAAAAAAATCTCTTTACAATTGTACCAAAAGCATAAATAAACACAAACGACTGGATTCGTTGTGATAATTTTAAATCACACAGATAACTTAGACTAATATTTCACCTTCTTATAAAAGAGCAGTGAAATACCAGTGAAACTCAACAGTGCAGCACAGTCTTTCTCTTTACCAACACATCGTGTCTTACAGTAATCTGCAGGATACCGAGGGGGAGAAAGGTATAAACCACCTTTCCATTATTCCCCTTGGGAAATTAATGATTTTAAAGAAAGATTTTAAATTAATGATTTTAAAGAAAGAAGATTTTTCACTCTTTCTTTTTGACATGGATAAACCAACTTATACTCAAAGCAATGAATTGTTTGAGTCCCCAGTAAAGTTATCCTACATCTCCCGTACATGTTAAGTGCCTGAACAAGACAGTCCCAGGGCAGAGAAATGAGCTGGCAGTGGTGAGACAAGGCTTTACAGAGTTTTAAATGACACCGTAAATCCTAATGGAAGCATCCAACAAGATGAATCCCATTCATTAGCACATGGAAGGTAATTCAAAACACTGTGAGCCCAAACTACGTGAGTGTGGCTCTCTAAAAACTTAATGCATTCTGATCAAGCATTTATTTGCTCCTAGAGCTTCTCCCTCTATCTACTTTTTTCCTCTCCTGTCATAATTTTGCATTAAATTGATGCATGCAGAGTCCACCACGAAAAACTTCAGAAGGATCAAAGCAAGTTGCAAATAGAAGCTCTTTCAGTGTGTTTCAACACCCTTTCTGAGAACTGAGATGACACTTCCATTTGTACGGTGGGAAGATGGGCTTCCAGCAAATTGTAATGCCGATACATGAAGAAGGCAGCATTGGTCCACCCTATGATTTGCTTGCATTTGTCACCTTGGCTTACATACTGCCTCTAAAATGCACGTGCTAATTATCGGCAGTATGGCACTGCAGATGTAGTGAACACAAGATGTCACTCACATGCATTTTTCAAACCCAAGCAATGAAATGAAGTGTCTCATAAGAACATTGTTACGTGTTCATACAGAAGCTTTCCTGGCCCCTGCAACATCTCCTATCTGTATCTCTTCTCATCTGTGTTTTTAAATCTCACTATTTTTGCTTTGCTTTCATCAAATGTGCAGACCTTCACATTATGTATTTCCTTTTGCTCTCCATACTGTGGCATCTACATACATCTTTTCTCACTTTGAAGTTATTGTACTAATTATTACAAAAACTAACTGAAAGGCTCAGCTCAGGTAGATTCCTCTAGGTTATCCACAGTAATAACAAAGCCATTCACAGTCTTTAAGGCAGATATGGGGTCCTGATCCCTCCTCTGGATCACCATACAGCTGGAAGGATGTACCAGCTGAAGCAGGACCGCCACTCTTCAACATGGCCATGCCCTCCTTGCCCAACTTCTACATCACTTGTCTCCAGAAAGGAGTAAAGTGCAAAACCACACAAGGTCCCGCAGCGGTGCTCGCCTCTCAGCCTTGGAAAGAAGGTGGAAGAAAATACAGAGACGGCAGTGGTATGGAGCAGCACAGCTTTCCTTGCTGCTTTTCGGAGCCTAGTCTTTCAAGATGCAGCCCCTGGCAAAGTGGCTCATGAAAGTTTGATGAACAGCATTTTGTTTAACACCAGTAGCTGAGCCACAGCTCTGTCGAGCTGCATTGCCCAAGCAAAATGTCACGACCCAAGAGGATCAAGAGATTCAATTGCAAGAGGCAGGCTCACAGACAGCAGAGGAGCTCAGAACTTCTGGAGCAGGGTGCACTACCCCATAAGTTACTCAGTCACTAAAGCATAGGAAGGCTGCTGTGACACTGATGAACACTGAGCCTCCTCCGATACTTGTTCACCATGCTGCAAGGCTGTGCTAGGTGGTCTTGCAAATATAAGGAAGTCCACAGCCTTTTCCGTTGGCACGTATAAACCTTGATTTTTTTCCCCTCTTTTACCTTTTTCACTTCTACATGCACTGAAAAAATTCATGGTGTGCTATTCTCTACCATTTCGCTTTATCATTTTCATGCTCTGCTGCTTTTGTTCCCCTGCTCCCTTTCCATAAAGGAATATTCTCAAGAAACAACCATGCCTGCATAACTGAAAATACACAAAACCCATACACAGAGACAGTGCTGTAGGCTCACGCAATGTGATCACGTTGAGCAGTTAAATATTTTAGCACCACTAACAAATGAGGCTAGACTATATGGTCCAGTAATTACCTTTTCTTGTTCTTCAGGTGCTAAAAATCCACACGCTATTTTTTGCAGAGTACCAAACTCAGCATTTCTGGAAACAAAGAGAAAAAGAAAAAAAAAATTAAAAACATTTATACTTGCCTCTGAGGACTTATTAGGGCTCATGAAGTTTCTGCTATACATGCACCAGTGGATACAGCAACAAACAACTGGTTTTGGTCAACAGATCTGATTTTAAAAAGTCTGTACGAATTTTTAATCTCTATGAAGCACATCTCTGTATGGGAAGACTAGCACAAAACCAACAATGGTTGGATGAAAAATCAGTGGAAGCTATCACTGCCGATTATAAAAAAAACCTTGGAGATAAAAGTAGCTATCGAACACACATGCAGGTACGTGAGTATCTCTTCACCATAACAGACTCCAATGTGATCTGGATAAATTATTGTTATACTAGAGGATTTACCAGAGATTTTTAGAGGTTGCTGCACCAGAACAATAAAGAAATATCAAGTTTGAAAAGTACGTAAAATAAATTATTATAGAATCATAGAATCATTTATGTTGCAAAAGACCTTTAAGATCCTCAAGTCCAACCGCTAAACCATGTCCCTAAGCACCACATCTACATATTTTTTTAATACCTCCAGAGACGGGGACTCAATCACTTCCCTGGGCAGCCTGTTCCAATGCTTGATAACCCCTTCGGTGAATAAACTTTTCCTAATATCCAATCTAAACCTCCCCTGGAACAACTTGAGGCCATTTCCTCTCGTCCTATCACTTGTTACTTGGGAGAAGAGACTGACCCCCGCCTCACTACAGCCTCCTTTCAGGCAGTTGTAGAGAGCAATAAGGTCTCCCCTCAGCCTCCTCTTCTCCAGACCAAACAACCCCAGCTCCCTCAGCCGCTCCTCATAAGACTTGTGCTCTAGACCCTTCACCAGCTTCGTTGCCCTTCTCTGGACACATAATCAATTCTTATGATTGTAAGGATGTTAATTCCTGTTCCTCAGGAGTTACATCTTAAATTTCCTCCATCCCCTTACATCTTCAGTATTTTCTTCTAACTATAGTGTTAGATGCTAAATGTAACATTAATTGACAAAAGCATGAAACGCATGGATCCAGGTCAGCCTCCTGGAAGTGTTGGTTTTATTAGGATTAATTACACATGAAAGATTTCTCCTCACAGTTGAGATTGCTACAGATGAAACTTCAGTGGGAATCATTTTTGTCAGAGTCAAGCTGGATGGCACAGACACCGGGACCCCATCTCGCCCCAATTAAACAACTAGAAAATAAAATAAAAAACCCATGCAAGGGAAATAGCAATGAGTCCTCCTGCCTGAATTTTGCTTCCAACATTAACTACAACCCCAGCTCGTTGTCCGCAACCTGCAGGGGAGAACACAGGTCATTTCATTTGGAAGAAGTGTATTAAAAACTATGAAGCTTGATTAAAATAGGAACCAGTGTTAAACTGGGGCCAGTTGCTTCAGTTGCAGCGGCGGCTCCCTAAGCCTTTCCCAACAGGGACTGAAGCACTGCTTTCCCCCTGCTGCTGTGGTCCCACACCCTGGACCATCTTACACCTTAAAAACTTTGCAGACCAAAGAAGTGGTCCTAGGGCTCCGGTTTCACAGCTCAGCTGATCCAGAACAGTCCTACTTTAATCTTTGATGCCAAAAAAGGAAAGTTTCACCCCAGCTCTATGCATTCCTTGGCAGGTACTCCCCTGAGAGTATGAAAAAAAGGAGGCTGAGGCATTGGTTCCCAGCGCATAATTCATCTTATTTATGTACTAAAGGAGCAATCGCTTGCATTTAGTAACCTTGGAAGTCAGACAAGTAAATTAAAACTTAAAACTAAGGCTTGAGAGTCCAGCATGCATGCTGCTTTTTGAGTGATTTCTCTATAACAGGCAAGTATGGATGCTCTGAAAGAAAAAGAGACCTACTCCAGGTCGCCTGTCAGCAAAATTGCCTCTGTAAGCAATAAACAGGTTTTGGACCATCTAAGAAATTTACAGGCAAGCTCAGGGTAAGACCAGCTATTATTTCTTACTGTACAAATGAAAAAGTCTCCAGATGTTAGCTGTTTTCAGCCTTGGATTTTGATCAAATATATACAGTTTCAGTAGGAAAAAACACTTTTACAAGTGCAGAGCAGACCAGGCAACACCTCATGAGGGCATCCATATGCTTTATTTCTAGGAAAAATGTCATTTGTTTAGACTACTCCACTTGTGTTTTATAGCAAAACTTCCACCTGGTTCCAAGAAGCTTTTGGAGAATAACTCTGATTTGATGGCAGCAGTATACAGCAGAGAAATGGTGGTTTGCCTAGTCTGAAGGAGTTAATGTTTGTTACCCGATTACCTTGCAACGGCTTTTTAAATGAAATTAAAACAAGATCTTCGTTTCGTTTATGATACCCCAGATTTTACTTCTGCTTGGAGCGTAAAGGGCTAGAGATAGCACAACATACAGTGGTTTATGGCTCTTCTGTGTCATTTTAGGATTCAGCACATGCTCTCCTCCCAGCTCACCCTTATTTTATCATAATGTGAGTGTACTGACTGGTAAATCTTTCTTACCTTCCCTCCCCAAATGCCAAATGTATAACCTTGAGTTGGCCTCTGCCATATGCTATTTCTATGCAGATTTCAAACGTAGTTTGGGGAATTCTTGTTCTTATTAAAATAAGAAGGGAACAATACAGGGATTCCTGCACAGCAAAGATCTTGCAAAATACTTGCTTAGAGAGTTAGCGCTCACTGGCAGTGGGTGCACTGCATGAACTACAGGGATTTGGCGTTAGCCCTAAAAGACAGCATAAACACACTAAAGAAAGAGACTGCTTTACCTCTGACTCCTGTTAATATTCACATCAGTACAGCGCCCGCCCCATACGCAAGGGAAGCTTGTTTTTATTTTCTTTTACTGCTTTCCGCTCCACTCGACTAACCTGCTCCCCTCTAAAACCTACAGTACTTCTTCTGAGAAAGCATTTGTTGTTTCTTACCCAGTTCTTCCCCAGTTGTACTCTGCCTGGACAATTTGGCAAGTGGTTTCACTTAAGATGCTAATGGAGAGGGGAAAACACCTTCTCTCCCTTGCTCCACCCCATGTTACCCTGGAGCTCTACCTGCAGAGATTACTGCTAAATGGGTAACGTAGATACTTCAACACAGCCTGCTCCTACTAACGTGACTGCTGGCGTTCCTATGGCTAAATATTTCTAAATCCTCTGCTATGGTGAGTAATGCATCCACCCAAATAGGACAAGGGCATACTGCTCTGCATCACTAGGTGCCAGAAGAAAGGCAATTAATCTGCAAACTGGCATGCTGCTGCACCCCCATGCCAAAACAGAAGCTGCTATTAGGGAGAGCAACGATAAACACTTTCTGTTCGGCAACAGCAAAGGCTGGGAGAAGAATCCATCAAGATGGGATGGCTCACCCCCGAGCAGCTGTCTTCACTGCAAAAAGACAAGCGGTCCGACTTCAGTCAATGCTCACAGCAGCGGGACCCACAAAATACCACACAAAGGTTTAGGCAACCAGCAGAAGGCTTGTGAAAAAGCCTTGTTTGCTAAAATGTACCAAGCACCTCGTTTGTGGCTCTGTTCAAGTAGAGGAGTGAGCACCCAGCATCGTGCTTTGGAAATGAAAAACCATATGGAGTAGCACAGCATCGCTCCTGGGCATTAGCATCTCTGCATCAGCCCTATGAAACCAAATCAGCAACTTTCACCTACGGTGACTTAATTAACATGCACCCTACAGATCTCTCCAAATCCTGCACATCGCCATCTTCCATTACCAAGCTCTTTTGATGAAAGTGATTAAAGCTAACAATTATAATTTGTGTTAGAGATGCCCCTAGAGGCTTTGGCTAGGTTCAGACTTCATTGTTCACAGAACACAATGCAAAGAAATCTCTCTCCTGAAGAGCTCATCCTCCATGAAGACAAAGCAATCAAGGAATAGCAGAAAGAAAGGCACAGAGACAAAAAATAGTTGTTCAAGGTCAAACAGCAGGCCACTAACGGAGCTAGAACAAACCCCACCTCCTCCGTGGAGCACTCATGAGGCCATGCTGACTCTTCAACACTAAGCTGATCAACTAATACACTTTATTTATCAAGTGTCAAGAGCAGATGAAGTAGTTCATTGTGTTACTTGCTGTTCTGTGTTTGATCATGTATTTTTGTGGTGGCTCTCCAAGCAAAGCTAACCATGACAGCAAAAGAGTTACCTTCCCTTCACCTTCCAAAGAAATGCTTCCCATACTTTTTTGTGCACATTACTGACAGATCGATCCCCCTCAATTTTTTTATTCTTCCATCAATGCTTTCAACAAAGAGTGATTGCTCAAGCGCCCTTCTCCACCTTGCACTTCCAATTTTTTAAGGAATGGTCAATCTCGATATGCATAATTATAATTGCAAATGGATCGTTTTATCTTGTACTCTTCTATTTTAATGGGATTATGTATGGTCAAATCTCTACAGTAACATTTAAAGTCAAAACCTTCTACATCATTCAGATGTGTTTTAGATATTTAAAAATATTAATATGCAACTAGTGATATTACAAAAGGTTAGATTTCTAACTACTCAGCCCAGTTATGACACCGTAAATCTGATATAGTTTTCACTGATTACTAGAAAAATCTTTCCAAGGCAGTGTAACTGGAATTCAATAAAACTTCCTGCTATACAATTCATCAGCAAGAAAGTGCTTCTGTTGTGCTTTGTACAGGGAAAGAACAAAGCACGAGTGTGCAGAGTGAGTGAAGCTTTTAGTCTTTGCAAACAACTTCAGTGCATAAAATATTAAAAGCAATGCTAAACTAATCTCTGGCAAGAATTGCAGGCAATTCACTGCAACTCGTATTACGAATGCCTTTGGTTTACCATTTAAAAAACATTAGAGTCTACCATTATGGTTGTGTATCACAGTGCTGTACATTAACCTCTGTAATTTTCCAACATGGTATATTGCAGTAACACAAATTAGGCTATCTGGCAAAAAAGCTTAAAAAGACGCAATATTTAAAGTGAGCAGACAGGAAAGCTCCTCGGTCCTTCCTGCCAAAGACAGCAGGAGAAAGTCCAGTCCTCTTTTCCTCAAAGCAAATGGTAAAATCCCATTAATTTCCCCTGGAACCGACAGATCCGCAGCATCTGGGAAAGGATTCAGTCTAAATACATTGCAGACATAACAGATGAATGATTTGGGGGAGAGGGGTCGCCTGCTCTCATTTTAACACTTCTGTGTAACAGGAACGGAGCAGGTCATTTCTGTAAGCTTGAAAATGCTTTGTGGGCTTTCAGTAGGATTTTCCCATCAGCATTTCTTGCCTTCTGTCTCCATTTTCTTCTTGTTCATATGCCTAATGGCTTTCAAATCTGTTATTTGAATGTACAAGAAGCTTAAAGCCTACCCTTGATACCTACTGTTGTAGGGCCCACATGGATGAAATTTTGTTCTCCTATAATTAATAGGAAAACATTTACATTTCATATATCCCGGAACAATCATATCCTTTCCACTAAGGAAACTGCAAGCTAAATTTTCACCTACACATTATATGGAAGTTTTCATAGCAAGACATCTATTTTAGGTACAGAAAAACAATCATAATAAAAGCTCATCATGTTTGCAAATGACTCTAATTTCCAAGATGAAATTTTTCCGCTCTTAAATACATCTAGCAACTAAACCAGAAAGATTAATTTGTTTTTTTAACAGTTTTTGAAGAATTTTTTTTCTCGGTGGGATGAGAAAGAGACTTCTTTAAAAAAGATGCAAAAAAAAACAAAAAATAAAGAAGAAAAAGAGGACATAGCCCAACACTAGGAGAGCAACGCTCACCTCAGGCGTGTTGGAATCATGCTTCTGCTCTGCATCATGCAGAACACACACTTAAACCTCACTGCTTCCCCTACGAGGCCACTGGGATGCTGCTCTCCTTCCTATATAACTACCTGGCTCCCTTCCCTCGTTTTCCACTTCTAACATATCAAACAGAACCTCCAAAACTCCATCCAAACCCATACGCTTCTCTGAAATATATTGAGTTTGAGGAGAAAAAGGTCAGCTTCATTTTGTCTCAACCGGCTCTAGCTCCCAGCTGTCGGGACCAACAGCTGCTGGGGTTAAGCGAGACTTTTTGTGCCTGTCTTTGGAGCAGAAAGCAGCCATTATTTGAAGCTGGCATCCCAGGGATTTTTTTCTAAGCAATATACTGGTCCCAAGTGGCTTTAGAAGCAAGCAACCAGGCAGCTACGCAAAGCCCAGGCCCTGCTATTGGAAGACCCAGAGGATTCCCTGCAATAGCAAGGCATTTAATGCAAGAGGAGAAGGAAGCCTGGAGTCCTGCCAAATCTAATCTTGGCTATACGTGCCACAGCTGGATTTCTTCAAGTAGGGGCTATTACACTGGCACACCGCTGACCAAAGTCTTCTGTTTCGTGTAAATTCCCTGCAAAGACCTTAGGAGATAAAACTGATTAATCCTAATTAAAATGAAAATCAAGGAAATGACACAGTCTGTTGAATCTACTTGATGAATCAAAAGCCTCCCTCATTTCTATGTTAATTGTCTTTTTACAAATGTGCAGTACTCTCATATGCACAGAATAATGTTTTCATATTTTTCTTCACTTAGAACATCGTGGGCCAGATGTTAGAAAGCACCCAGAGAGCCCTTCTGCATTATCGGGCCTCTGCAGAAGTGCCTCAATGGATGCCGAGTCCTTTCTCAGACTTCTCATGGCTTTAATAAAAAATCACAGCCTGCAGCAATGCTACAGCCCGGACACTTCAGCTAGAGAAGGACTGGCACCAGGCAGGATGCAGGACCTCCTGAGCATGCTGAAAGGTGTGCAAGATGCCCCAATAGCGTTGGGCAGGGAATATGCGATAAGTTAAATTCAACCAACGTAAACCCACCAAATCCCTGCTCTCGATTTGCATGAGTCTGATGATAATGCTTCGATGAAATATTGTTGCTTAAATTTTTATCAAAAGGCTACTTGCACATTACACCGTATCACAGTAAGGACATTTGGGAAAGCAATCAACCTGCAAAGACATTCTTGAAGTGCAGAAATGCAGAACAGACCCTTTCAAGGACAGCTCAATTCAGGATGTGAGTGATTTAAAGAGGAATGAACCAGTACACTGCTAACACCAGCTAATGAAGAGGTGGGATGCACTTGGCACAGGAGGGTCCCTTTCTCCATAGATACGTACGTAACACACTAAAGAGAACCACATTCAGTTTGTATCCAGTCAAAATTGTATGTTGCCTAAAGCTGGGGGGGCAAAGCTAACCTAAGATAAACAGTAAAGACACACTGGACGATATCCAGAATCTGCTGCGTTACTTGCTTAGACACCTTTTATTATGGTTACATTTTATTATACAGTAGTAAAAAATTACAAGGCAACATCCTGTGTTATTTCCCACTGGGATAAATGATACAGATGTACTATTAAATCTCAAAACCAGCACCAGTCTGCCAGGCTACATTCCATTTGTGTCTTTATAATGTGTCAATAGGCTGACATTTATGCTTTCTGATGGTAAAGCTATTTATGTTATAGACATTTAAATGTGCCATAAAATGCATAGCACTACACAACCCTAGAACTCTTCCAATCTTTACCAAAACAACACACACAAAGCAAAAACCCCACCAGACACCAGCATCCAAACTTGGGACATATTGGCTCCATTTTTTCCATGCTAAGTCAATGTTATGAGCGTTTTTTAAAATATCATTATAAAAGAGGGTTAATGCAACCCTTCTCCTGTGCATACATTCAACCCATAGTTAGCTTTGGCTTTGCTTTATAGATTTTTGTCCTTTCCCAAAACAGTTTTCTTTAAAATCTAAATCACTGGCTTCATGATGTGTTGGGTGATGGGACACGCCTAACCCTCAGCTGAACTGCAGGCCACCAGGCAGTCCTATCCTGACACTTGAAATCGAAAACAGGAGCTGCAAGGCACCTACCCCAGCTCTGTATTGCTGTCAGCCACAGCTGGGGAGGCAGTCGTGAAGGTCCTCCACAGCATGCAGCCCAAGAGCATCCTGAAACATCAAAATACACTGGCAAACGGATGGTCCTGTGGGGATCTCACTGAACCTCGTGGAGAGCAGATAGGGATGGTCACTGCGGCTCACAGACTATATGTGAACTAAGACATGATCTCCGCATAGTCACTGGAACCGAGGGTTTGAGGTGCATCAAGTCCAATAATACTGAGTTAAAATGAGCTTTTTCTGCTTAGCCCCCAGCTTTGGGGGGCCCCCAGGCTGGCCAGCCTTGTGAGAAATCAAGACAAAACACTCACAGATCTGCTATTAAATGGCCTGCTTGTGGGAAATGTCAAGATAAAAGCATGGAGACTAACATAACAATAATAATTAGCTTAGCCCCATCAATAGTTTCCCCTTACCACCATCCCCTAAATTTTGTTTACATGAAATGAGGTGAATGGCTTTTAGAAACGGAGGTGGGAGAATCAGCTTGGGGGACACAGAAATTCATCTTTGGTGATAGATGGTCACAACTAAAAAGTCCATCCATGGCCTTATTACAGGGGCTGCCTGGGTGAGACGTAGATTGGGGTCACTGGAAGTGGTGGATGGGGATGCATAAACAGCAAAGTATAATGGTTTTGGTCTAAAACCAAAGAAGCCCTGAGGCTGTTGTCGAAGCACTTCTTGAATGTATCAAGTTCCTTAATAATATAAAAGATAAGCAGGCAAAAGCAAAGGAGGAGTTCAGAAATATGCAGCCTGGGAGGGAATGCTGGAAGGAGGGCTGCATGCTCCAGTTACATACCCAAACAACTGGCATGTGAGGATAAGGAAAAGTTGCAAACATGCCAACTCAATAATTTTCTGTAGGGATCACGTCTTGAAACGATTACGGTTGAAATAAGGGCCACTGATACTTCAGGGACTTGTTTTAAAAAAATCCTTAAAAGAAAATTACCATAGAAAACAACTTTGGGTATTTTTCCACCGAGAACAGTATCAGAGCTTAATGCATTTAGAAATGCAACTGCATCAGATACTGCACTAGCACTGCCCATGCTCAAGCTGCAAGTAGGAAAATGCCAGGCTGAGCCACTTTGTTACAATGCTTACAATCAAAGTGAGACAGAAAGTGGCTGCTTCTCCACTCCGACAATTTTTTAATTGCATCTAGAAATTACCTTCTACTTTAAATTTCATTCTGAGATTGTGTCTAATAGAGGTTGCTCAAGACGAGCTTGTCACACTTCTAAATAATTATTATTAACATGACCCTAACATCCTTCACTGGAGTTTATGCCACCTAAAGCATCTTTCAAAAAATGTCCTTAATTTAGCATCCAATGTGACTGAAATGCAAATTTATCTTGACCTTTTAATTCCAAGTGGCTCACCAGTCACAGTTCCTCCTTCGTAAGGAAGCCTATCACCTTTTCTATTTTGGTGACATTAGTAAACATCTTTCAAAGTGCAGAGGAATACCTTGCCACGTCAGAGCGTGATTAACACACATACACAACCTTAGATGATATTAATATCCAACGCAAGACTAAAGGTTATTAACAGACTGCATTGTCTCAAGGCAACGCGATCCAATCTGCAAGTCCCAGGACGACCCAATTTTCATGAGCATCTTCCATGACCTTTAAAGGAGCTTCTACGAGCTCATTTTATGAGCTTTGCAAACCATCAAGGAAAATACCACATGCGGTTCCAACACACTGAAGGATCACCAACATTGTGGCACCAGCAAAGCATGGGCTTTGGGAACCCTGTGCCGCCAGGATCTGAAGCCACCAGGGAAGCAGGGGGTCTCTATGCAGTTTCCCTCATGAATTCAACTATCCAACGATCTGCTATCCAAATTCAGGGAGAAGCCCTCTAGCTAATGATGAAGATTTTAAAAGGAGGGGGGGGGGAGGGGGGGGGTAAGGTTCCTGCTCCCCCTAAAGTAGAAAATAAAACTTTCCCAAAAGAAGAGGCTCCAAGGAAACTGCACAGTCATGCCCTGCCGAAATTTTCTTTCCGTTTTCTAAGGGACAAAGCATCCCACAAGTTTTCAATATCTGTAAATGCAGCTAATCCAGACACTAAAGGATTTCTGTAAATGTAAGAAAAATAAATGAAATGTAGCATGAAGAACTCCATAAGAGGAAAAATCTTACCAGTGTCTCCCCATACAGTTAGTATGCAATACTAGTGTTCAATACCTTTTTCCTGAGACATGAAATAAAGACAGGCATATAAAGACATCTCTGGCTACAGCTATTTTGGAACTGACTTCAACCGTCTTTGTTTTATTACCTCAGATAGCATGATGTCATCAGAAGCCTTTTAATGTCTTTTAAGATCTTTTCCAGTTATTCTTAAGTTATTAGGTGTGAATATGTGCATGCGTGTGGTATTTCTTTATTTCTGCAACCATGTGATAAACTACAGTGCCACAAGATAAATTGCATTCAGTTTACACATTTGACCTCCTCACTTGAACTCTGCCTGCTAATCCATTTCAGCTGGGACTATTTCTAATATGCCATACTTCCGAACAGCTTTCAAACAGCTGTAGGGGCTTTTTTTTGTTTTTAAATGAATTTTGCATTAAAAATATTTTCTTCTTTGCACCAGAGAGTGGAACAGATTAGAAACAGGAAGACCCTGCCTCCTAGCAGCTCCAGGATCGAGTGTCAGAAACATCCCGAGCCAAAAGCGACCAAGAGCTGCTCTAGGTGTGCAGCAAACCTTTCTGACATGGGGCACTTGCACCTTTAATGGAGACCCTAACAACATCTGTCACACACCTGCAATCCCATTAAAATCCTCAGGAGCTATCCTCCTTCATCACTCTGAAAGTTTTAATGAAGGTTTAGAGACTCAGGCCTGGCCTTCATATATGTCACCCCACCTCATGCAGGTGAAGCATCACCCCACCATACAGACAGGTCTTCTCATGGGCACACAATTAAAACAGGTGCTGCGCCACTACTTGCTCAACTCCAGCCAAGCAATTTGTATAATCCTCCCTTTTCAGGAAAACTTCTGGAATTAAGAAAAAATGCCTCAACTTGTGAGCTGCAATATAGAAAGGGTAACCAAGAATCAAATCAATTCTGGTTTTCCCTTTGGAACAGATAAATGTATTTTAATTGTCATTGCTGTTTGTTTCCCAGAGGTAGCACATAACCACCTCTCACTAACATGTTTTCTCTGTGTGTTTGAGAAGGTCACTGCTTTTCAACAGCTTTTTTTTTTTTTTTTTTACTTTTTAAATTTCCTTACTTGGTTTCACCCAAAATTTTTTAACAGGTAAATGATAAAGTTTTGTTTGCAGTTAGCCAGCATAAACAAATCATCTCTCAACTACTCACCACAATTTTTCACAGAAAGGACAAAAATAAGTGTTTTAATAACCTGCTTAAATATCCGTGACAGAAGAGTCCTTCTGTTGCAAAGCTGCCTCTTGCATTTGACACACCTGACCAAATAGCAAAAACAGCACTTTCTCAGCTTCTTGAATCTCAGGCAAGATGGATGCTCCTGGTAGCACTTCTCTTTCATTCAGTTGATGATAGGTACATTTACTAAGCATTGCAAAGCATCCAACTGCACAGTTTAAGCATGTGCTTAACTCTACATATACTCTAAAATACCAGGATTCGCTGGCACATGCTGCCACACCATCCTTAATACAGGGCTTAAACCTTAGCATTACTGCTGCAGAAGGAAAACAAGCCAGCCCCCTTCCCAGCTTCAAATAACTGAGGAGTCTCAGCAGCATCCGTAAAACTAAGGCGGATGAAAATTAAGGATGTGGTAAAGGGCCCTGCCAGGCTGGGGTCTTGATGTATTTTTCCAAAAGAAGTTTGATGGCATCAGATATATAAACATGACTGGCTTAAGCAATTAGACCTGCATTTCTTACAAACTCTGCAATCAAATATTCATTTCATTTTGCAATGTCATCAGTAGTCTGACACAAGTGAAAGGAAATTAAAAATGCAGGAAAGTATTCCAGGTAAGCATGTACTTTTTAAAGGAGCTAAATTACTTATTTAAATTACAGAGACATACTGAATGGGATGGCTGTGAGAAAAACCTATTGCAGGAACTGGCAGAGACACTGGGTTTGGGTAAATCAGAGCTTTTGTGTGGTGGTCCTTGATAACAAATACACCAACTCACAGGGTGACATCTCTGCACCCACTCTAAGCCCACACTACAGATCCTTTCAACTTCTAGAAAACTGCACCCATTTGGAGCCAATACTTAGAACCTGACTATCTTCTAGGCATGTTGGTTTTGGCTGATATGTTTTTCTCAAGTCATATAAATTATTAATCCCTTCTAAATTTAAAAAAAAAATAATAAAAAAAGCATTATGAAAAAGTGCACTTTTCTCAGGTGCTCCTTTAAGAAAGTTTTGCACAAGGAGGTCTCAATGGATACCACAGTTTTATTCACAGTTGGCTTGATTTTAGATGTAAGAGAAGAAACATCGACTCTTAAAATGATGAGCACTGCTCAGGCTTTCCTTAACACGGAAAAGGAGATTTTACTAATGGTTTGAGCTGAAAAAAAGAAGGCAGACCTCTAGTAATGAGAACAAAAAAATGCTTTAAATTTCCCTTCTTTTTGCATGAACTGTTACAGAGGTCATTTGGCCGAAAAGCATCAGCTGCTGAATATCACAGAGAAATCTCTGTCTATCCCCATTCCTGCTGGTGCTTCTTCATTGCTATGTAGAAGTATAAACAGAGAAACCGTGTTCAAAACATTTTACCAGAGCAAGAATATTGGTTGAAAAAACATCAAACAAATGACAAAGGGAGACTATAATTGTTTAAACAGTATGAAAAAAAACCCCACAGTGCTAGCCATTTAGCAGAATATTGAGAGGCAGTATGTTTTCATCCAGTATTAGATTTATCAGTAAAAACCCTGGACGGAAAACTGTAAAAGTGTTTGGTAGACTTAGGATTGGGGGATACCACTCTCTTGATTGACTAAAATTGGTGGTGAGACACTAATCACCTAAACAAAAGAAGGGTGGACAAACCCATCGCAGCTCCTGGATGCCAACCACTGCTCCAAGCCAGACGCCTGGGGGGGACCGTGACAGCTGAAGTGAGAACCACCCTGAAAGGCAGTCTGTACACATACCTGACCAGCATCATGAGTCATGTTCAACATCCTCAAATTTTAATTTATTAGGTGTTTGCTGGCTGGGATCTCCTAGAACACTTATCAAAGATGTTCACACCTATTGCCACGTCTGGAACAAGTGACTCAAGCAAGCATCACGTTAGGACAATAAAAATGAGAGCAACTAGTCTGACCTGAGATACCAGCAGTTCCTGATGGCTGATGTATATTTATCATGTTCATTTTGAACCACTGTAAGAGGTCCCGCTGCCCTCGGCGCTAAGCAAACCCTAAGCAGTGAGTGGGTGGTCCCAGATGAGAAATGTGAGAAGCTGCTTGCAGAAGCCCATCTCAACCCCTTGCTCAGTGCCAGCAACACAAGGACTTCTTTGTAACTTCTATCTTCACAACCTCTAGATTGTATTTCTGTTATTCACATGGTACCAGCAGACAGAGCATGGCAAGAAATTTTGGCTTGATGTGATAAACAAAATGTAGTATATAAATGGAGTTGCCAGGAAGGTGCATTTTTGCTGAGCAGTATCAGAGAAATAAATTATAAAGAAATGTAACTGCTGCCTATTAAGAGCGAGATTTATATGATAGCTAAAGCTTTCATAGTTTATGAAACAATGTCTAATAAAATGGCACAGCTCTGATTTAGTAAAGTGTTTAAATTCATCGTTGCATATATTTTGTATTTCAGACTGGTCTTCGTTACCAAGTCACATATTGGCTTTGCCTGATATACACATCCTTTTTTGCATATGTAATGAGCTTATCAGCTTCCAGTAGAAAAGGCAATTGTAGAGCTATCTTCTCCTAAGGTTTGCACTTAAATACGCCAGATGACTCATTCACTGTACTAATATACACAGTGAATTCAACAAGGTGAAAAATATTAAAGGCTGAGATTTTGCACAGCACAGTAGGAGGATGAAGAGCACAAAGAAATTAAACTGAGAGGGACTGTCCTACCCAGCAAGGCTTACAGGGAGTGGGGAAAAAACCCAACAAACCTCCTTATATATTTTTATCATTTGCTAGGACCATATAGGTCCTTGCATGTCAGACCTTGATCAGGCAAGCAGCATCCTCGCTGCTGCAAACACAGGTCTGGGCTGCTAACCTCCTAGAAACACAGGCCGAGATTTCCAAAATCAGTCCTAAAGCCAACTGCCTTCAGTCACGTGGATAAAGCGGCCTCATCCTCTGGTGTGACGAGGCTCCCAAACCAGCTTTTGGCATCCATAGGAGCCGCTGGGGGCTTAGCATGTCTGAGATTCAGGAGGCTGTGTTTTAAAGTCTAACTTTGGGCAGCGTTCCCCTGAATCCTGGCCCAGATCCTCCCATTTCCAGGCTGGAAGCGACCGATGGCTCAGCTGCTCTGCATTTCTGTGTAACACCAGCCAGAGGATTTCAGTTCGCTGTTCCAACCATACCGAGTGCAGTCATTGCTGGTCAGTCTGTGCCCCGCTCCGGAAAGTGGGAAACTAGAGGTAACTCCTGTCACAAACATTACCCTTCTCGGTCTCATCATACACACATGCTTACTGTAGCCACAAAAGGAAAGGAATCTGCAGGATTTGGTGCTGCAGTCACACCATAGAACTGGATATTAAGACAGCCAGATGAATACTGCAAGATTTCTTTCTTAATGCAATCTTTTCCCCGTATTTTTCATCAATATTTAAATGAACAAAACCAGAAAACCGCCACAAAAACTGTCCAGTAGCAACGTTTTGAAAATAAAGTCCAAACCAAATTTGTATTGGATTTAATTCATGCTGAAGCTCAAGTGAACATTTAGATAACATTTGTCATCTACAGAGCACTATGCAAATGCAAGCTAATGCATGCTTTGTGGTCCTGCTCAGCACGTCTGCGGTCCCCTAATTCCTGAGTATCTACATGCTTCAGCCTGACTTGAGTCCTGCACCCCGGTGAGCCGAGAGCCACCCACCACCTGAGCATTGGCAAGCTGCAAGCATTTCAGATTAATGACAGCTCTGGACACTACGCAGTATGATCCCACTTTGGCTCATCTCTATGTTTCATAGCAGTTTCCAAGTCAGAGTCAATTTGCAGCCAAGATTTAGTTAACACAGCTCATAAAATACTATTCCATCCAGCTAAATAGGAAAAAAAAAAAAAAGAAAAAAAGGCAAATAAATAAACGTGTTTTACAGATAAGATCTCTTGGACCATTTCTGCAACTCCTCTTTTTTTTTCCCAAATAACAGAGGACTTACTACGCTTATTCTCAAAGATGCTTACAAGTCAGCTCTCTCTTTTAGTCACAGCACTTTGGAGAGTAAATAACCTTAATTGTCTTGCACGTTGCTGACTACATCAACAGGAATACAGCAAGGAATATGGCACAGAAAGGAGCTGGTAAATCTGTCATCATGAGGGGTGAATGTCAGGGACGAATTAAACTCAGTGGCTACATTATAAGGAAAAAGGATCTAGTATTGCTGCAACACAGGAAACATAGTTTCTGATGTCTGGGCAAATATTTGCCTTTCCTATCTATGTAGCATATAAACCTGTGTCCAACTTGGTACCCAATCCAGTTACTTAAGATGGGAGATTGGATCACAAAATAAACCACTATTGACCCTAGAAAAGTCATATGTATTTACACAAACTTTTTCAAACTACAGGACACACCTGCCTTTCTGAAAGCAGTAATGCTGCTGGTGTTTCCCGTGGGACTTGAATTAGGGACTGGGGGGGCAGGCAAGGCACAGGCCCACATTTATGGAAAAAGAGCAAAAGAAAAAATAAAACAGTGAGAGAAGCCATTTGATAGCCTTGTACTGCAATCAGAGTCATAGAGCTCTAAAGTTGTCTTTGGGATATTTGTTAAGCAGAATACTTCAACAGTGGGCAAGTCTGAAAGTGCTGCAAGGCCACCAGGACTTTGAGGGCAATCACGAGGTTTGGCATTTTTGACAGTAGGCAGGAAACCTTCTGAGCAATGCCCTGTGCTCATTAAAGTCATTGCGGCAGGATTCCACATGCCTTCTGCAAACATCAACCCTCAGCAAGGAGTACGAGCACAGACAGCTTTCCAGGAACTCCAAATGTCAAACAGGCAATCGTGAGGCGCAAGGGACAACGCTGCTAGCTGCATTCAGCGCTCCTCCTGCAACGACACTCCTTCTGGCTAACACAGTGGTTTCCCCTTCTTTTCTTGGGAACAGAAGGTGAAGGCAGGCTGCTTGGCTGAATGCTTAAAAGGGAAATCAAAATTCTCAAAATTGATTTGCAGATATCATACATCAATGCTTCTTTTCAATAGAATCATACAATCGTTTAGGTTGGAAAAGACCTTTTAAGATCTTCAAGTCCAACCCTTTCGGTGAAGCAATTTTTCCTAATATCCAACCTAAACCTCCCCTGGTGCAACTTGAGGCCATTTCCTCTTGTCGTATCACTTGTTACTTGGGAGAGGAGACTGACTGGAGGTTGTAGTGAGGTGGGGGTCAGTCTATTAGGAAAAACTTCTTCACCGAAAGGGTAGTCAGGCATTGGAACAGGCTGCCCAGGGAAGTGGTTGAGTCTCCATCCCTGGAGGTATTTAAAAGAAGGGTAGACATGGTGCTCGAGGACATGGTTTAGTGGTGGACTTGGCAGTGATAGGTTAACGGTTGGACTCAATGATCTTAAGGGTCTTTTCCAACCTTAACAATTCTATGATTCTATGACTCCCGCCTCACTACAGCCTCCTTTCAGGTAGTTGCAGAGAGCAATAAGATCTCCCCTCAGCTTCCTCTTCTCCAAACTAAACAACCCCAGCTCCCTCAGCCGATCCTCGTATGACCTGTTCTCTAGACCCTTCACCAGCTTTGTCGCCCTTCTCTGGACACGCTCCAACATCTCAATGTCCTTCTTGTAGTGAGGGGCCCAAAACTGAACACAGTATTCCAGGTGTGGCCACACCAGTGCCAAGTACAGGGGGATGATCACTTCCCTAGTCCTGCTGGCCACACTATTCCTGATGCAAGCCAGGATGCTGTTGGCCCTCTTGGCCACCTAGGCACACTGCTGGCTCATATTCAGGCGGCTGTCAACCAACACCCCCAGGTCCTTTTCTGCCAGGCAGCTCTCCAGCCACTCTTCCCCAAGCCTGTAGCGTTGCATGGGGTTGTTGTGACCCAAGGGCAGGACCCGGCACTTAGCCTTGTTGAATCTCATGCATTTGGCCTCAGCCCAATGATCCAGCCTGTCCAGGTCCCTCTGCAGGGCCTTCCTACCCTCCAGCAGATCAACACTCCCACCCAACTTGGTGCTATCTGCAAACTTACTGAGGGTGAACTCGATCCCCTTGTCCAGATCATTGATAAAGATATTAAACAGAACTGACCCCAGTACCGAGCCCTGGGGAACACCACTTGTGACTGGCCACCAACTGCATTTAACTCCATTTACCACAACTCTTTGGGCCCGGCCATCCAGCCAGTTTTTACCCAGTGAACATTATACTTGTGCAGTGTATGAGCAGCCAGTATCTCCAGGAGAATGCTGTGGGAGACTGTGTCAAAGGCCTTACTAAAGTCCACATAGACAACATCCATAGCCTTTCCCTCATCCACTAAGCAGGTCACCTTGTCATAGAAGGAGATCAGGTTAGTCAAGCAGGACCTGCCTTTCATAAACTGGGCCTGATCTTACGGTTGTCCCGTACGTGCCATGAGATGTGTACGTGCACTCAGGATGATCTGCTCCATAACCTTCCCTGGCACCAAGGTCAAGCTGACAGGCCTGTAGTTTCCAACCATTCTTGTAGATGAGCATCACATTTGCTGACTTCCAGTCAACTGGGACCTGCCCAGTTAACCAGGACTGCTGATAGATGATGGAAAGTGGCTTGGTGAGCACTTCTGCCAGCTCCCTCAGTACCCTTGGGTGGATCCCATCTTGCCCCATAGACCTGTGTGTGTCTAAGTGGTGTAGCAGGTCACTAACCATTTCCCCTTGGATTATGGGGGCTTCATTCTGTTCCCCATCCCTGTCTTGCAGCTCAGGGGACTGGGTACCCCGAGAACAACTGGTCTGACTATTAAAGACTGAGGGCACAGAAGGCATTAAGTACCTCAGCCTCTTCCTTGTCCTCTGTCACTATGTTTCCCCCCGCATCCAATAAAGGATGGAGATTCTCCTTAGCTCTCCTTCTGTTGCTAACATATTTGTAGAAACATTTTTTGTTGTCTTTTACAGCAGTAGCCAGTTTAAGTTCCAGCTGGGCTTTGGCCTTTCTAATCCTCTCCCTTCATAACCTCACAACATCCTTGTAGTCCTCTGAGTTGCCTGCCCCTTCTTCCAAAGGTCATAAACTCTCCTTTTATTCCTGAGTTCCAGTGAAGCTCTGTTCAGCCAGGCCGGTCTTCTACCCTGCTGTCTCATCTTTCGGCACACACAGAGGGGAGGCTGGCAGAGAAGGGACACTTGGTAGTGGGTGCAAGGGCCACAACAGGTCACCTTCCAGTGGGGACCATGAACCCTCCACAGATATCAAGACCTTTTAGCCTTCTAGACTGGAGAAGAGGGGACTTTTCACTTTTTAAAGGCTTGTTCTTCATTAGTATTTCTCAGGCTGAGGCACCCACTTGCTTGCTCTTGGTCCATGAGTTGCTCCTGGCCTGGATTTAGGTCCTTGCTTCTCTTATTGCCAGACTGCGGAGGCAGGACTAAGAGTGCGTTGACTATTTCCCCAACACCACAACTTCCTAGGATGTTGCACTGCCTTGAAAAGAAGCAGCTGGCACATGGCACATATTAATGGCAAGCGAAGCATCTGTAGCAAGCGCGTACCCATGGCGGAAGGGATTGCTGGCCCCACTCTGGCACTTTCAATACAAGGACGGCTAGCTTCAGCTTATCATCTGCTTCCCTTGCTTAAGGGCAAAAATATGCTACGCTGCACGATGAGGCCAAGGGGGAGGCTTTGATAGCTACATTATGCCTAAGCCTAGACACAAGACAACATGGGGAACACATATTTAAGAGGAAGGACTGAACGTTTCAGGAGCGTTCCTCCCCTTTCCACCTCCTCCACAATGAAATCTCCATAAATACCAGTAAGGCAGAAAAGAGAGAAAGCAATGGGACTCCAAACCAGAGGCTTGCTTCCAAAGTCCACACAAACTTTTTATTCCTTTTAGCCATTTCGTTTCCCAGGGAGGAAGAACTTACTGGCACGGGGAGGCGGCAGCGTTGCACTCCTCTGTGGGGAAATCAAACGTGTATAACTCCTTTGCTCTACTGGGAGATAGCAACACATCCCTGGTGAGCTGAGTGGAGCCAGTTTCCGTATGGAACAAAACATGCCTTCTCCCCCCCGAGAAGAGTCACCACGGCAGGGCAAGCAGGCACTGCTTGGCCAGGCTTTCCTTCCTCTGCTGTGGCTGGAAGCCAGCCAGAGGCAGCTTAAGGCTGTGGAGAAACCAAGAATCCCAAATGCCAGTTAAATTTTTTACGCAGGTAAATAAGAGTAAAGTGCCCAGAGGTGATGCTTGGCCACTGAAATTGGTGGAGCCAAGGTGCAGGGCTGCTCCATTTACCCCAGCCAGGGAGTCCCTGAAGAAGGTTGGATGCTATTTTTGAATCCTGCAGGCAGCATCTCCTGAAGGCTGATGGCCAAATTCCTGAGGCAGGGAGCCTCACAAAGGACTCCGCTGCAGGAAAATGAACTCGGCTGCAGAAGGAAAAAGCATATTCAGCAGAATACGGCAGGGCTGGGAGGCATGCAGAGCTCGGCAGGCAGAGGTGGCAGCACCCAGCGAGATGATGGCAGGCGAGCACTGGAAGGCACTGGGCACTCAGGAACAATTCAGTGGAGACCTACCACTTTCTCTGCTCCAGCCCCTGGTAAAGGGGATTAATACATGTCTCTGGCTTTCCCAAACTGGATGCTCCAGTAAGAAGGATGCTGGCTATTTCTCATGCTGCCAGATGCCTTTTCTCCTTCCCTTCCAGTCTCTCTGCATTGCTCCCTTCTGCTCAATGCACATGTTTCCAAGACCTTTCTGTGAAGACCTGAGCTGCCTTGAGGCAGAACACGTTGACAGCATTCATGCCTTCCTGGTCACCAAAAGCATCCTTTTCTGGTTTGCCCCCCCCGCATTGAACAGGAGTGAATCTGAGAAGCTGAAGTGGGAGTTGAACTTCCAGAAAGACAAAAATTGTCAGAAAGCTGAAGTGAGAACCCAGGATCTCCACTGCAAAAGTTTAGTGCGCGTAAAACCACAACTGAAGTCAGGGGAGCCCGTGCTTTGAATAAACAGAGCCCAACACACACTCACTATGCGGGCAAGTCTGACCCTAAACCTGCAGCCAGCAGGTAGAGTTCTCCAGCCTTGACTTCCCCATCTGCAGAGCCACCCAAACAAATAGATAGATAGACAGACAGACATTTTGCAATGGTAAATTCATCACTGCTTCTGGAGCACAGTGATACATCTGCAAGAAACAGCACAAAGGAGTCAAAATTATGTTAATAACTCTATCATCTTCAGCATTTCAATACTTTGCAGGGAATAAAATACGAGGCCAACAGCTGAGAGAATACAGAATACTGTGAAGCAGCTCACTGAGCGTCCATCGTCCCTCCTTACACTGGTGGGACAGGGTTCCGGAGGTGAGGCTACACAGCAGTGCAAAAGTACTAAGGGACAGCATTGAGATGTCCAAAGCTCACTGATTTCAGCCTTTCTTAAACTTCTTGAGCAGCTGGCTTTCACGAAGAGTTTCAGAAAACATTTACCCTCATCTACCGAGCAAGTTAACCTTGCTGAGAGGGAATGGTTTCAGGGGAGGGGAGCCCTGGTGCCTCCTTTCTGAAGGCAGGTGTTTGGTACAGACAGGAATCCCCTTTAGTCCTCTCCTTGCATGTTACAAGACACAGGGTTGCATTTAACCCCTTATGCTATTTGGAAATACTGCAAACAAAAGTTGGAGTGTGGTAGTGATGTACAACTCAAAACCCTAATGTCTTCAAAGCAATACCTTCCAGGGAGGAGAAAGGAGGCTACAGGTGGCTCCATCCCATGAAAAGCAGAAAGCAAACATGAAACCTTCCGCCTTTTCCCTAGGTCAGGACCCCCCCAAAACCAGGCCCTGGGTGCCCACTCCTGCACCATCACGAGCACTGGCAGGGACGTACAGTGTGCCCCAAAGTGAGTTTGCAAAATGCAGCCACCGGCAAAGCCAGCAGATCACTTTACAAAGCTCAAACACTGCCGCAGAGGTGTCTGCTCATTTCTTGCCCTCTTGTAAATGTGCCAAGGAGGGTGCAGTGAATGTTAGCTACATGATATCATTGCAAGCTAAGGACCTTGCTGTAAATAGTTTACTTAAATTTCCTAGTGGATATATATACACCCACATACCTGCATTTACACATATATATGTATATATGTATATACAGAACACCTGGCATGCAATGTGCTTAGGACTAGGGTACATAATGCTTGCTTAAAAGGAGGCACCACTGACTTGATAGGTACCATCCTACAAAATTAAATCAGAAATTTTAGATATTCTACTGCCGAGTTTGCAACTTGACCTTGAGATTTTCACACCCCTGACAAAATGGCTTAGTTTGGAGGTTTTTGTTTGTTTGGGGGTAAAAAGGGAGAGGCAAAAAACAAAGCCACAAACAGCAAATCTTTGAAGTACAGAGAGGAAATGCAAAGTGAGCAATGTAAAAACAGATACACTTTCAACCCTTCCAGTCCATATGAAGCTGCTATTTATAACAACAGCTGGTTAGGGAAACAAAAAAATAATTAGGCAATCCGGTCATTTTTAGGATAAAGGGTTGCCCTTTGACTACACACAAATCCTCTTTCCACCAGTCATTTCACCTGTCTGTGAAGGCTGCAGAGAGCTCACTAAAGAGAAACACATCATTTCACCATTCACTCCAAATTATGCTTGTTTGCTGGATTATTTTCAAGGGCTGCAATAAAGGCGTAGACTGCCTAAAGGTTTACACTGGATTTCTTTGCCATCTTGCTGCATTTAAAGCCAGAACAAAATGCAGGGATTTTTTTCCTTCTTTTTTTTTTTTTTGTGTGGTACAACTCTACTCTGACAATCTGACAGCATGTTGTATTGCCTCAGGCAAGGATACACTCTAGTAGGTTAGGAGAAATAAACTGCACAGTAACATTTACAACCACCTAAGGTTGGTTTTCTTATTCAGATCTTAATAAAAAGAAGATAAAGTAAGAACTGAGATCAGCACAATGATGCTCATCTGCTACAGCAGAAGATCCCAGACAACTTTCCGCCAAGGGCTCTCTACCTTTTTTCCTACAGGATTTCCAATAGACCTGGAAGAGGTCCAGCTATCTCACCTCCTTGCCCAAGGAGAAGGGAAACACCATGAAACAAGCAACACCTTGATAAAGGAGCCTTCTCGATGCAACTGGTGGGATGCACTGCCATGAGGCAGCACTTCAGACGGCACTCGGGTATTTGAAGGAGCAACAGCATCGCTGAAGACGGTAAGCAGTATGGTATGCAATGCTTGACCACATATAGGTTCTTCACGCTCCAGGAATAACAAGCCAGCCACGGTGAAGAGTAGCAGCAAAGATGCACTAAGAATGCTGGCTTTTGCTGTGGAGCTACATCCAGTGCCTTTGCTTGTCTCAGCACACAATTTGCAAACTGAACATACACACAGCATCCTGGCTGTTTTTCTTGTGCTTACAAAACCGTCTCTGCTTCTGTCCTTTGAAGGCTACAATTGCTTCCTGCAGCCAAAAAATGAAGTGACATTAGGATCAGAAAAGTTGAGCCTCCAAAGTTCTGACATATGGATATCAGAGTAAGGTTCAAAACATAAAAATCATTCCTGAAGGATAATTTGACCTGAATAGCCATACATTTTCTCATACATTTAGAATCCTTCCAACAAGGCGGGGGGGGGGGGGGGAGAAGAAGAAAGAAAGCATGAAGTGGAACCATTTTAGAAATGTGATTTTTTTCATTACTGGAATTATCTTGATCACTAATGACAAAGACATTGTTAATTCCAGGAGAAGGTGGAATAGGAATATGTACTTTAAAAAAAAAAAAAATTAAGGAAGGTGTGTGCTAAAGCACCATTCTGAATATAAGCCATAAAGACTTTGAATTAAGCAAGCTCACAGGATCTTACGATTATGCTTATCCCTTACAGGCACACAACGGGGACTTTCAAACTATTTCAGAGAGGTTAAAGAAAAATCAGTTGTGATTGAAAATAGGGAGTAGGGGGGATGCCAGATTTGCTTGATGTTTGGAGAACATCATGTGTTTATAACCCTGCTCTCCACCCCCGACAAGCACACGTTTTGGCGACGAACAGTTGGAGAAGGAGAAGTTGCCAGTGAAAGTCAAACACAGACATACAGAAGGCATCTTTTTTTTTTTTCTTTTTTCTTCTATGTTAATTTGGGAAAGAAAAGCTTCATCTTTTAGACCCTTGGATTAAATAGATGGATCCGAGCTCCTCGTTATCAGAAAAGCTGCTACCCAAGGAAACCACAAAAGGTCAAAACCAAAATTTTTGGCTGTCTCTCAGAAGGGGACCATGATCATTTCCCCTCTCCTGAGTGAAAGGTCCCTGCCCTATTGCCCTAGGCAATACCCAACCATGCCGTGCTCCTGCCTCACCACGAAAGTCATGAAGGGAAGAGCTGAAGAAGCTGCCAAAGAGGCAATGGGGTGGCACGCTGCCTCCACAATAGGCGGCAGTGCCTTTGGCCACTGAGAACATACACATCCTTTTTACTGCCAACTTACAATAAAGCAAATGTATATTTTAGCTATTCCATCAGATGATGAACCTCTGTTTAATTAATTTCTAATCACTTTTAAAATGATACATTCCTGAGAGTCACCGGAGCCCCATTGGTTGTGGCAATTGGCAATTGTTTCTACAGAAAGCAATTCTGAGAACTAGATGAATTTCCTTTAAAAAAAACCTATTTAAGAGCCACTCAGTCTAATATATTCTATAATCATTCCCCAGCAAGTTTAATTATAGATTTTCAAGCAAGTATTTTAAGGTTTTGTTCCAGTATATCCATTCAAGCCAGGATGCAACTAAGTTTGCAGAAGCTTCAACAATGACCTTAAAATTCTCAAGGCCATGCCAGGTTACTCTTCTTTCAGGTTTTTTGCTACTCCACTGAATTTTTAATACAGCTTCAGCAAATAACAAGTTTACAGACTGGGATTGTTCCCAGATCAAGGTACTTGCAACTGGTAATGAAATAAAAATGCAAAATGCCCATCAGTTGCATAAGCAACATATCACCCGTCAATCGTTGCACAGACTAATGGTCACGGGAGACCATTTCAAAGCCAATATGGTAGCTTGACAGGCAGAAAAAGGGTCAAGATGGCAATGGTGATAAAGTGGGAGGAAAGCAGTGTGCAAGATATCATTCATTATTTTAGTACTACCATAGTACCCAAAAATGCCAGTGAAGTCCTAAGTTCCCGCCTGCTAAGTACTACACACACGTATAGGAAAATCCCTTCTGCCCTGAACAATATATATTCAATACGTCTCAGGACAAAGACCATGAAAGAGGCAGTAGCGCTGTCCCTGCGGTGCAGATGGTCAGCCGGGCCAGGAGGAGGTTATGTGCCTTGTGCAAGGTCAGATGAAAAATCAATGGCAAGCAAGCACAGGTCACCTGAATTGCAGTCTGGAGGCCACTGCAAGGCCAGCCCTTCCCTCTCTGATGTCTGGGCCAGCACTGCCGAATGCTGTGGTTAGGTACTTTGTGCATCCTCCTGGAACGCTGCTCTCTGCTATTGCGAGTTGGTAATTCGGCAAGAAAAAGGAAAGCATCTCTCCAAATTCCCTGCAAAAAAATGAGTGTTTTGGAGCTGTGCTCTGAGTTTCTCTCAGGATTTTAGGACCCAAATGATATATGAGGTAATCAAACAGATACCAAGCGTGCAGAATATATGTCCCTGAAGGGATGCGAAACCTGATAACCTCCCTCATCAATGCCTCTCCAGTTACAAAACTCCAGGCAGCACTTAGGACTCACTCATTTTTAGCAAAATTATGTAAAAGCAGAAAGGGCCCTGTTTGCAGAGAAAACTGTGGCACAAGCCATTAAAACCAGTGATCCATGACAGAAGGAGAAAGACACTCAATGTCACAGTGCTCCCTGGAGAAGCTCATCCTGGCTCGGCAGGATGGCTCGCTAGGGGAGGAGCAGAATTAAGCCCAGCAGCGTTACCCCGGGCCCCTAAATACAAGACCACGCTACATTCTCTATTCCCATCTACTTCATGACTATTACTACCCCATTCGCCTCTAGAACAGTGGAAGATGGTGAGTCCTTATATTTTATGGATTTGAAAATCGACACAAAATCAGTTAAGTTAAAGTCTTACCTGCTGCAAACATGCTTTGCTGTAAATGGTAAGATTTAAGCGGCACCTCTGTAGCAGTTCCCTGTGCTAACTGTCGATCGATTGGGTGTTTTATTTACTTTAGTGAAAGGATTTTTCAGAACTAGACATCCCTTGTTTCTTAGGATCATCACAGCAAAGAGAATACATCTCATCATTTTGCTTTTCTGTCAATCAAAGCTATTTATCACAGAGGCTAAGAGTTGACCATTAATAGGATAAGGATTCCTAATCTATCAAGAATATATGCCAACATCTAATCATTAGATCCTCTGTAAGTCTATACATTATTTACTTTTGACATAACACATGGTACAGCTCTTTCTTCTACTCAAAATTATATCTAGATTCACATTGCTCTTGAATGGATGAAGATGGCTACAGAGGGAAAAGAGTTTAACACCAGAAGAACCAGAAAGCCTATATCAGCTCCTCAGATGAGATAAATCAACACAGCCACTGACCTGATTTCAGTGGCGCTAAGCTAATTTGCATCAGCTGAGCACCAAGCCCATCATCAATAGGTTTGGAAATGAGCAAGCAGATGTAAAAAATTCATTTGGCATTGAAACAATAACAATAAGAGGGTATTATGAAGGTTTCTTACTGAGGGTTTGATTTTCATGGCCTCACCAATGAGAACCTGGCTTCCACACAGGGTCTGTGGATCAAGTTCTTGTGGATACTATGGCACGGGGCTCTTCCAAAGCATGGTTACCAGTATGGAAAGGATTTGTCACATAGATAATTTTCATGCGCATCCCAAGGGACCAAGGTGGGTGGAAGAGAGAAGGACAGAAAGGGGTTAAAGCGATGATATACTCCTCTCCCTTCGCTCAGGTTACCCATTCTCCACCCCAACATCCACCCTGCAGAGTTTCAGCCCAGAAAGGAGCTTGGTCATCCAGACTTGTTTGTTTTTGTAGTTCTGGAAAAGAGAAGATAATCCAGACTTAAGTAAGAAGATAACTTCCATATTTAAACAGCTACACATATTTTCAGCCTATTTCAGGAGCACAGGGAAGATAATAAGGAGCTCCACTTTCCAGGCTTACCATGCTAAGAGGATAAAAAGAGAACTCTTGTTAACGCTTGTGCCTAGATAGCAGAGCATTACGGCTTGGATTCACAAAGGGATTTAGGACTCTAAGTCCCACTGAAATCAGGAAATGAATGGGACTTAGGCTCCTAAGGGCCTTTGTGAGTCCCAGCCTAAGTGCCTCCTCCTTTTGAAGCCAATGGGAACAATGCCATGGCATTAAGCAAGGGCAGAGCCTGCCCACGAAGCTTTAACTCTATTAAAAGACTAGAGGTTATCTGGTGACAAATGGGCACAACACCCTTGGTGAAGAGACTCTGGCCTGAATGCCTTTAAAGCTTCCACTGCGCTCCATCAAACGGAGCTGAAACAAAGTCCATACACATTGATGAGAGCTTTGCAGTGAATTAAGATTTCAGTCCAGGTCCTCAAGTCAGAGGCAAAAGAGTTGCCGTTGGGGAGAGAAACTGTGCCACTAGCAAGCCTGGACCATGCGCTGTTACTGCATAAAGCTCTTCGGGTAGGCAGGCAACAGTGCACAGCAGTGTAGCTTCACCACCGAGCCTTACTTTGGTTTTCTGTGACTAAAGCTTGACATCCCCTGACCACACTAGCTTCAAAAATGTTCTGTGAAGTAAATAGAGTTATGACACTTGCACTTCATGCTTTATCACTATTTTAAATACACTTTAATAAAGATCAGTGGTATGCGCTCCTCTAGGAGGTAACAGGGTTCCCCAATATAGGTGGTATCAGCATAACTGAAATTTCCACACCAGTAAGGTGAGGAAAAAAAACTGCCCCACTTTCTGTCCTCCTATACAAAGGTAAAGAGAAAAAAAAGGCATTATCTAAGCAAGTGTCAAGTGTTTAAATATTATTAACTGCTAATAAGCCCTTCATTTTGCTCGTGTAGTATGTCCCTTTTGCTTATACAGCTCCAGAAATCTTCATAATGCAAGATGAGGGTATCCCAACCAGTGACCTAATGGAAACCACATTTGCACAGTGAACCCCTCTCTAACCAGGCACTTGAAGGCCTCAGCTCCTCTTCCCTGTACCCGCAGATCAAGAATTTGTGTATTGAGGCTGATACACCAACGGCTCAGCCCAGTCTGCGGCACTTTTCTGTTTTACCTTGACCGCAGCACATAGCCAAGAGGGCCGTGAGGCTGTTTTACATGCCATAGCGTTTTTGACAAATGGTCTTTCCTTAAAAAGCAGCCCTGAAATCTTCCAGTGTGTGCTGCAGACAATTTGACACAGGGTCAGAAAAGATTCATCTTCACTGCAGCAATGCTGTCTCAACCTCCAGAGCATGTAGCTAAAGCTGCCTCTGCTCTACCTAGTCAGGAGGAGTAGAGGAAAAAAAGAAAAAAAAGTTTAAAAAAAAAAAAAAAAGGAATCAATAAACACCAGCACTTCATCTCTGCTCAATTTAGCCCTTTCTGGGAGCATAGATAATTCCTGATGGCAATTGTCCAAAGTGTCCGAATTCAGACAGTCTGATAGCCCTTTCAGTCGGGTCAGTCCCGGCGGAGACAATAATCAGGCCTCCCACGACGAATTTCATTCAACGAGTGGCGCTGATTACGGGAGTGGTTCGAATCATCGCACAGTATTGACCAGAGATCAATTTTCAGCTTGAGGTATTGTGGAGAACATACAGTACACAGCTAAGCTAAAGGCGGGGAGTAGGAATTCAATAGCCTAACCAACCATGTCAAATAAAAGCCTGCACAGATAGATGCTACAATTTCTACCCCCTGAAGCCCGAGTTTTTAAAGGTACACACTATGATGAAACAGAGCCCCTGAGGAACTGTATTTCATCATAAAGTTTTGCTGCATCATTAGTATTACCATTTGATGCCTCCACCCCAAATTTATTTCAGGCGATGTGCTTTGAAATAAAAAAAGACAAACTTGCCCGAAAGAGCTCTTCCTTTGATCCCATCTTTCTCTAATTAAAATTCTCTGAGCCAGGTAAGGACTGCCCTTTCTGCTGCAGGTACCTCATCTCCCAGCACTCCCCTGCTTTTCTTCACCTCCACCCATGCCAGGCACCACAGCTTTCAGCTCTGAGCCCACACCAGCACTACGACTGTAAAAGGAGAACACCCCATGCTGCCATGCGCTGCTGTTCGCTTCTAGCCCTTCGCACTTTTAAGGAAAAAAAATAGCTTTGAGGTGAGGAAATACAACACGTGCTAAAAATAGTCAAAATAAAAAAAAAAAGGCTCTTGAGGAGGGATTCCTTTCCCAGTAATGCTCACTGTCACGGATATTACAAGATCACCAGTTCTTCAGAGCATTAGAAGAGGAACCGGGGCTTGATCCATATCAAGCTGCAACAGCTCGGCGGCAAAGAAAAGATGATTGAAGGTCCATTTTTGGACACACAGTTGCATGGGCCTCTCTGCCAAGTACCCACTCCCAGGAAAACAGCTTTTCCTTGGGGAAACCAGCACCAAAAGTAGCTTTCTCCTTTGCTTCTCTGGCCCGCAATGCCTAATTGTGGTCCTCAGCACACAAGAGGGGATGCTGGGATCCAGCATCACTGCTACTGCAGAGGGAGGTAGCAGGGTGGGAAGGGACACACAGTGTCTTGCACAGACGCCCCCAAATCTCCACAGGAACCCTCTGGACAGGACAATGTGCTGCAGATGGAGTGGCTGTGCAAACGCACGACTTCACAAGCCAGCTTGGGAACACGGGGCTTCGACCTGGACAAAACATCCGTTTTACTTGCAGGGGGAGAAACTGAGAACCAGGCACACAAGTGGGACTTGGTCCATTTGCACTGAAAAGTTTTGGTGACTGCTTAGGGTGACTATTTTTCAGGTGTGCAATGGCAGAGAGCTTAATCTTGTAGAGATCAAGAGTTCTTGACTTTTTTTAATGAAGATTTTTTTACATATCTATTATTTACGGAACCTATTTTACAATTTCCACAGGGCTCAAAGAACAGTAATACAGTGTGTCTTTTAAAAAGGAAGACAAACTTGAAAATGGTATTCTGAAAATCACATTTAATCACACAAAACGTAAACTCAGCGACAATGAAACTGCTCAGAAAGTCATTGAATAACACTATGCTGTAACAAGCTGTAGTGTCGTAAGGAAGCAGAGATTTCCAAACATCTGCCTCCCCACCGAAAGATCCAGCCTACACACAAGCCTAACATAGAAAATAATAAACCAGAAGAAACTCTAAGCTATAACAGGTGAAATTCTGGTCCTTCACAAATCAACACCTATACTGACTTAACTCCCCACATCCACAAGCAAAAAGCAGGAGTTTATGCACATGAGAACATTTCAATGTTCTCCGTAAGATCCTGCTGTTTCTCTTTATTCTCTCATTTTCTGTTTTCTTCTTGTTTTCTTTAAGCTATTTAAGACCTCTTACTTACACACATATTTTTTTCCAACTGTAAATGTTCTCAAGTCCTCTTCTGCGTTCTCTCCAATCTTCTTCCTCTGTCTAGATAAGTTAAACATCAAATCAAACCTTATTTGGTCATGAATGGGTAAAGAAATAAAACTTTGTGGTCTACAGAAAACTATATTAAATGATCCCACGCAAACCTAGCTATAAGACAAGAACTGCTAACAGCATTTAAAAATAGGGAGATGTCAGAAGATGCTATTTTTATTGCTTTTGTCTGTTTTTCAACCTGTCAAAAAGCAAATATAAGACAAGGACCAAAATAAAGTAACCATGGTAAAAATAGTGCTGAATGTTTCAAACAAGACAGTGAATTCAGTCTTCAGAAACTCAGCTTACGGATCCCTCATCTACATGAGTCCTCAAAGATGCATGCTAACAGGGTAAAGTGTTAAAATGCATCTCAGTTGCAAACAGGGGATTGGTATCCTGCAGTGACAGAAAATTACTGCTGGATGACAGGGCCTGCAAAGTTAAATTGTACTGCTTTAAAGGGGAAGATAAGAGTACTGCTAGGAAATGCATGCTATACAGTAGAGTACAATGTGCACACAACAGGATCAGAGGTCTCTCTTATTATTCCACTATTGTATTGGCCAAGGCATGCCAAATGAATTAAGGAACTTCATAGCGGCTTAGAAGTAGAAATAATTTCAACTGAATAAAAAAATATATATACATAAAAAGACATGGCCTGAAGCTTTACAAATCACAGGATTCCTATTAAGTATTAAAAATATTAAATGAGAATTTTACCTGCTAGTTTTACAAGTCATCGTCTGCCCTCAAGAAGAACATATGAGGCATTCTTCCTTTTCTAACCTCAGCCAACTACACCAGGCTTTTCTGAAGATATTCCTGTGCCTTTGTTTTCAGCCCCTCCATTCTGGAGTGCTTTATGTTATGGCATAGCACTTTTCCCAGGGCTTCCCCCTAGTATTGTAATGGACCACGTCTTACGATTTTTATACTTCTCTCTACTATAACAAGTATCTTTAACCAAGATATTTTGTTTGTTCCAAAAACAACTACTCCTTTCAGTGTGCAAAGCAATTTGCCATCAGAATTTTTTTTTTAAATGCTGCATACTTGCCCTTTAAAAATTAAACCTCTTTAAAAAAGCCCCAAGTTGGACTTCTAGTAAGTGTGACCCATAAGATCCCCCGTCTGCTGGAAAATCACAGCCACAAGTCCTAACTTTAATCCATTGCTTCTTATCTTCTGAAAAGTTCATTCCCAGTTGGCCAGTGCAACTATCCAGCAATAAAATTTAAAAAAAAATGAATTTTCATTTCTGTAACATGAAAGTCTCTGTTAATTGAACAAATCCAATCAGCGATCCTACAGACTGGCCAAAGCTCGTATTAAAATGAGAAGGGGTGAGATAAAAGGAACCATTCAACAAGACCCCTGTTTCTACATGGAAAATTTGGCGCCAGTCAGAACGTCAGCACTCAGGAGCACGCAGAGACTGCAAAAAAGCTGTGATAGCTCCAGATGCACAATTTAAGCAGATTCTCCTTCATGCTTTTACCTCTGCACCTTCCCCATGACGCAAGTCACGGCTAGCCTGACGAAGCTCAGCCGGCTACGGTTAAGATACCGAAATAATTTGAGCCATCATTGAGAAGCGCTGAGCAGCTCTGAAACCTGTTCTGCGTTAACCTCCGTGCCTACTGATGAATTTCAGTGCCCTGGGCCTCAACTGATCAGGGGTTTGTCAATACTTCCCTGGAAACTGCCTCTCATCCTGCAGCACAAGGGTTCATTTGAAAGACCTTGTGTTGATTGCTAACATGTGTCCTCACTTACAATATTTTATTTCACAGTGAAATTCAGATGCAGTTATGATTTCAAGTTTTAAAACACTGTAGCAGTGGATTTGAGTGGATAAACAGACTAAGCATAGTTAAGAGTCCCACTGGGAAATCTTAAAAAGACTAATTTATGAATATGCAAACACTTTCATGTCACTCAATCCTGATAAACTCCAGTTGCAGAAGCCCGCAAGATGAAGGCAATCTGATACTAAACAAAGCCACAAACTGTAAGAAGAATAACTTAAAAAGAATAATTACACTGACAAATTTTATCCTGTGCAGAAGAAGGTTTCCTTTCAAACATACTGCTGCTTGGATTCTCCTGCTTTTCTGAAGACCTTGTATGTTGTTCTTTTGTGACCAGTTTTCTCCTCATAGTATTTTTTGACATATGTATTAAACTAGCCTGTGCATTCCCATCCTTTCCACACAAAAGTGGCATAAGTAGAAGAAATGTTGTTTTTTTTTTTCCTTGACATACACAAAGTCACACAAATAAAAATACTGTTACAACTGAAAGGAAGAATTTGTTGCTTTCTTTGTTTGCATGTAGAAAGCTTATCACAACTAAAAATATACCTTGCCTAGTAACACTGAAGACATGTTGGTGGCGATGTACAGGGTTTTCAAAATTATCTCATTCTAGCTTAATGCTGAAATCAGCACTGAAATCGCCATCATTAGCTCAGGGCAGGAGGTGATTCCAGCTGTACCCTTCATTAAGAATGCAGGCCAATGGGGAGCATTTGGAGCAACCACCCCTCTTACAGAAATATATCACTAAAAGTCAAGACGCAAAACAATTTTGGTTATAGATAGCCAGGGCGTGTGTCCTACGTACTACTGTGTGCAGTCGGAGACACACCCTGACCCAGCCGCTCACTTGGTTTCGGTGGCTCTTGCAGCTCTCTCATCCTTGTCCTTGCTGTCTTATTATTCTAAGTACTATGGAGGATAAACCAGGGGCTGATGAAGCTCTGACTGAGCCCTCCACTCACATTAAACTGATTTCATCGTAGTCATGGGAGAAAATCACGCCTACGTTATCAGACATGGCAGGAGGCAGGGGATGGCACAGACGTGGGAAAACATGGCAGTTTCTCCTCCGGGTGGGAGACGCCAGAGAGCCCCGCAACCCATGCAGCCGCCAGGAGAGGGGATGTGCCGCCAGTGTCTCATCAGAGCAAGAGACGGGGCTAATTGCAAAGCTAAAGATCACAGAGTCCCTGCCAGTACATCCGTCCCTGGACACAGGCGGATTAAATAAATGTGGCCATAGAGGTCTGCGGGTTAAATGGAATGACGTTAAGTGCCCCGGACTGCAAGCATGGGGTGGGTTTGCTCCTTTGAAATCTATATGCTTATTTTCCACTTCCTCTCTCATTAGCCTGGTTTGAGACCACCACCGCAGGGGTATTTTCTCCTTCAGCCAAATGCACATAAACCATTTTCAGAAATGGTTTTTGTCCTACAGAATGGACATACAGCATCTTTCCACAGTACACTGCAACTCACAGAGATCACCCACAGTTTTGGGAACAACTCAAACCAACACAGTAAGAGGAAAGCAAGCAGCCTAAGGAGCGAATGCACAGCGAAGGCTGGCCCAGCATTGACTCTGAGGACATCCTGAGATCACTGATGATGGACAAGGAAGCAGCAAGAGGAATGTGGTCAAACCAAGAGTATTGCCAAAATTAAAACCTCCATTATCGTGTTCTGGTGAGGAAAACTGACACAGGGAGTTGAACCAAAACACCTTCTTGGTGATTTATGGCCAAAGCTGCTCCACTCTGGTCTGAGAAACAAGCAGTCTGAACAAGGTTTTAGTTCAGTTTTGTCCTTTGCTTAAAAAAAAAGTGCTTGAACTCAAATAGCTGACAGTGAAAGAAGGGGGCTGATCCTTCAGGCATCTCTGAAGGACGATGGGTTCTCAAAGGTGTGCAGGAGTCCAACAGCCTTAGGTGCAAGTGGTACAGGATGCAAAAAGGCAAACTTGCTTTTTTCAGTGTTTAAAATATATTAACCCAAATAATGACTCATTTTCTCCTTGATTACTGAAAGACGGTTATTCACATTTAAATATTTTGTGAAGCTGCAACAATAAAAAATTATGATGATATTTTAGAGAACGTGAAAGAATCCTCTTTCCCCCAAACCTCTCATTTAAAAGATAAGGACTTTTTCTCAGGAAAATAACTTTCTCTCTCTGAAAAAAATATGCTTCCACCTGTAAACATAACCCTATGATCAGGAGAAGGATATGTGAAGGGTACTGGAGCGAGGACCGGAATCTGTAAAAACAGTGGTGAGCTCAGGTACTGGAATGTGAACATACCAAAGGTGCAGACCCTAGAAAAGTAGGGTTTCGCCACCTGAAAGCACAACCCCTGCCAGGCAGCTTCTAGCTCACAATACAGGAGGTGCTACCTCAAAACAGTGCTATCTGTCAAAACAGACTTATAGTCAAGATGCTTGATTAACAAAGACGCTAATGGAGGTGTACCTTTCCTCCCTGGAAGTTAGCAAAGACCAGCAGTTGTGCTAAGAAAAGGGGTTTCCTAATAGCCAAGAAGCAAAAATATAGGAAAATTAAATCCACACCTACGCCACAGGGAAGTTTCTTAGCCACAGCTGAGATACAGGAGGCACGTATAAATCCAATGTAAAAGCAGATGCAGGAAACCAAAGAGAGGACCAGAGTCCATATGACCAAACTGCAAAAGTCAAGAAGTCAAACCGGCACATTTTAACTCAGCTGGTATCTAGATCCAAGGCAGGTAACAGGGAAAAATATTGACTTTGGTACAAATACAAAATACAAGATTAAAAGGAATTTTCCCCACTAACGTGAAAACTCATGCCCTGAAATAATCAAAATGCATCAGATGCAGGAGTTCTGGAGACACAGCTCAGAGCTTGTGTGTGGATGGGCTGGGCAGGGGAGGAGCGGGGGATACCTGGTTTCATGGGTCACCCAGCACACTAAAGACAAATTAAACTGGATACAAACACTGCAGAGAGGCTCCTGAAAATAAGAGCAAGGCCTTCAGCTCTCACCTCTTCAAAGGAAAAGAAAACAGAAATGCCTCCCTGACAAGCAAAAAGTATGTGGAGAAGGCTGGAAGAGGCAGACACCGTACAAGGAGGTATCAGTCAAATTCAGAGCTGGGGGAAATAGCAGAGGAAAATAACAATTTAAGAGCAGCTGCTCCTCAGACAGAGTGGCAGCTCTCCTCTACCTGGAGGACTTTGCCACATCTGCACACAGCAGCAACAGCTGCTGCCTTTGTCAGGGAAAAGGGATGCTGGAGTGCAGGAAAACCTGGGGACGTGCTACCAACTGCTCCTTGCCCCCCCCGCCCCCCCCCCCTTGCACTCAACCATTTCTCCGGCAGCTCTCAGCTTGCTCAGATTCAAAGGGTAGCTCATGCACCATTCCGTGACCGAACAGGTATGGATTTTAATGCAGTCGTCTTTATATATCTTTAAAGAGTGTATTTCTTGCATGCTTATGGCATATCCATTCTAGTGATGGGACTGGCAGATACCCTATTTGCTCCTGTACCCATAATTAGTTTAATCCATGGGAAAGTTGCTGCAACCTGACACTTTGCCATTCACGTTTTGTGCGTTATGTCATTGTAACCCCAGACCCTCTCAAGAAGCAATAGCTGCCCTGAACCCCAGGATGGGGACCATGGAGGGTGTGTGAATGGAGAAACCTTCTTACGTGACCTGTGGGCACAGACCTGACTGACAGCTAGGTTTGCCCAGGGGAAACCAAATTTCGGGGTACAATGTACAGGTTTCAGGGTGAGCTTCCCATCGCGCAGGTTAAATGCTGAAGGAGGGCGCTTGGCTCCACGTACCCCCCAAGGAGGGATGGGAGGGGCTGCAATCCCTGTGCCTACCTGCCTCTCCACCTCCTGGGGTGGCAAGGCTGCAGGCTGATGGAGCAGTCCCCTCTGGTCCTGGCATGCAGACCATCGTTTCCCAGCAGTTCCCAGAGTCTTAGATGAAAGATTCAGCTGCCCAAGGGCTGGTGGCTAAAATGGAGCCGTAAGTAGCCTGAATTCTCACTGGGCTCCTTTTACAGCCAGCAGAGTTTGAGCCAATGTCGTCAGGGGAATCCAGGGAGTGATTCATCTGACAAAAACAGGGGTGCCCACCAGCATGTACAAGAAGCAAAGTGCTTGCCGAGAGGACAGGCCAGTAGAAATTATTCTTGTCCTCACAGCTGTTATGTAACTTGTGTAGCTATTGCATGAAGATGTAATTATGTTCCTTCTCAGACTTGTGTTTAACTTTGCAAAGAGTGCCCCGGCAGTTAAATTGAGTAACATAGACAAAGGGGATCAGGCCTTCATGCCCAGCCTGCATTCCCAGCTTTGAAAATGTGAATTGAACATACGTCAGCATACGAGCATCCCTCTGCCCCTGCAGACAGTGTACGCACAAGGCTCTGCCAAGCCAATGCAGCACTGAAACTGCACCAGGGTGCTGGGCGAGGTCTGGGAAGTTTTTTAGGAAGTTCATACCCAAAACCTGGAAAAAAAATTTAGTGTGAAACCTTCCAAAGGAAATTTTCCCCATCAGAATCTATTGCCTTTTTTTGTTCTTTTTTTTTTTTCCCCCCTTGTATTGAGCATATCTAGCTCCAGTGCAAGACACATTTACAATTGGCCACACAGACTGCAGCCCATCTCACTTTGCAATGTGCCTTGGGTGTCCTAGAGAAGATAAGAGGGGATTTTTATGTAGATTCACAAAGAGTGCCCGAAAGACAAACTGCTGGAAGAGCCCTTTGTATATCTCCAGTGGTGAAGCCCAGCATTGACTTCACCCAAGAGGAGCCATCGCTCACACCACCTCTTCAACTCTCCTTCAGGAAAGTGCCAGGGAAAAAGGGGTCTTTTCCCACCTCAAGCTCAAGCACCACAGTAAAGACACAAACACAGAGAGAGCAGAAAAACACTCATAAAAGTAAAGATTGGGCAGACAAATGAGTAAAAGGCAAAGAAGCTGGGGAGTGACTAAGAGCTACTTTACCAATAACCAGGCTGGAGCTGCTAGACATGGAGGCTGAGGCCCAGGCCACCTGAAAGTCATCAAAACCGTACCCTTTTGAGATGCTTCAGCTATGCAAAGGCATAGGCTGAGAGCCTCCTCTGCAGAGGTTAAAGTAGGGAGGTGTGGAAATAGAAGGAATAAGGCATTGGGGTGTACAGAGGGTGCGGAAGGAAGAAGGAGAAGGCTCTTTGCTACGTGACAATTTAGGAGTGCGGCTCAGGGGGCTGGGACAAGGCTGTTGTCTGGCTTTAGAGTTGCACAAGGGTTTACGAATCTCAGATGTTCCCCGTATCCCCCTCAAAAAAAACCAAACCATGCAGGTGAATAACTGGTATTTGTGTTGCCACAGGATGCCCAGCTAAGAGAGGGTTCCCGTGGGCTAGCAGCTTTTCAAGGAGAAAGGAAAACACAGTCTCTCCTCCAGAGGTGCAACAGTTGAGGACATTTCCCTTCACTCAAAAAAAAAAAAAAGAAAAGAAAAAGAAATAGGCTGAGAAAGGGCTTGACCATAAAAATGAAGTGGCCACAGCATGGTCATGGTAAGAAATGGTGGAGACTGTGCAGATCAAAGCTCAGCTTCGGGTTGGAAAGGCAATGCCCCTGTCTGCAAGGCACAGAGGAGACGGCAGGTTACAAGGAGCTCCTGTTGCTGGCCTAATACTTAGAAACAAATTATGTCATTTAAAAATACAAGCTCTTTGCGCTTCACCAAAAAGAACAACAGCCACAAACATGATTGAAATGCTTTTCTTCTCCCTTTCTTTTTTTGTTACCCAGTGTATTTAGGAACAGGAGTGAGGCCAGCTGGGTGGGACAACGAAAAACCTTTGTCCAGACCTCATATTCGTACTCAGAGAGAAAATCCTTACTGAAGATCTTCAGATCTGGTCTTACAATTGGCTAACGTCAGCCTTTGGGGAACATCTGTTCACTTCCGTATAGTCCTCATGCTCACTTTAACAAAGAAAAGAACTAGTAAATTTTCTTCTGCGCGTCTCCCATAAACATCTAAATGACTTCCTCTAACAGAGCGAGCTGCTTCCACACAATCAATAGCGGTTTTCAGTTGCATGTGGCACTCTTTGTGCAGGCGGAAAGAGTTCAGCAAAGGGTGGCAACGTCGAGCACAGCCCGACTGATGCATCAGAAGCTATATGTGCCTGAAAAGCCATAGGTGGCTTTCCTTCACTCAGCTGAATCAGAATATAAATTCCACTTAGCGAACAGGGCGATGGTACAGGCAGGGTATATCACTTCAGATTTTGGGACAGCATGACATCTGGATAAAGCCAGCTTGGATTAGTCAGCTACCGGGGACATTGCAGCACTGATACCTTGCACTCGGATCTGACGTTTGTATTTGCATACATCTGCGCAGGAAGCTAGCGCAAACTGTTTGCACAGCAGATGGAAGGAATAATCCCGCTTTACTTTGTAAATTACATTCCTTATCCTAATTAAAGAGGAAGAACAAAGCATCACACTAACATTACTATTAGCTCCTTGGATGCACTCACTTGGAAAAATAAAACTGTTGCACCAAAAACCATAAACTCACAGAGCTGGTCATTCATTTGCAATCCCGCTTCCCCATCGCAAATAACCACTTCGGTGGCTGGGCTGTGTTATCTCCACATCTCTACGCATACATGCTAATATACCTGCAAGGCATGGCAGGTAAGTACCACAAATCTTCCTGTCAAACGACTGGAACATAAAAAAAGATGTCTGAGAAGTAAGACATGTTTAAAACGTGCCCAGAAACTGGGCAGAATTTAACTCCCACTGAAACGGGCAGGAGATTTATGCAGTGATTCACTGGGAAAAGTAAAGCCTTCTGCAACTTTGGCCATATTGAAGCATTCTACAGGAAAAGACAATTTCCTGAATGCCCAGGTTCATTTCAACACAGATGCTGAGCAAAACCGATCACCACCTTCCAGGCAGGGATGTGTCAAAAAGCAGAAGATAGCCACATTGTTCTGCACATGCAAGGACCTCTATTTATTATTTTATTATTATTTTAATGCAGAAGCAGTTGTCCCAGTGCTTATTATTTGGCTGAATGAGCTGAAGTGAGACTCCCCGGGCAGCTGCTGACATAATGAATGATTGTGTGGTGAAGCCCAGAATGTGAATGATGAAGAATTTTGAAAGGCTCTGGAATTTGTGAATAACAAAAGTAGCTACAGTCCCCAAAATCTCACCATTTGTTCTCAGCAACAAAGGAGGCCTCAAAGGCCTTTGTTTAACAAAATGACTCAAAAACAGGATACGAAAGGAATTAAGGGTTATCTCTACTGGCATAATACAGCAAGCAAATTGTGTCCCCAAGTAGAAAGAGTTATGAATGTATTCTGTCGAACATATTGTTAACTGAATTACTACGGTCCTGTTTCTTTTATCCCTTTTCCAGTACTGTTACCATGTTTCCTGTGTCAGTAATTCTCAAGGTCTTAAGGCCTTTCAGCCCAGACTCTGCGAGAGGGGGAGCTGCTTATTCCACGGGAGACTCTGGTCCTCCGATGTGCAAATGGGAAGCATCCGAACATGGAACCCCCTGTTCTTCTCAGGGTTTCCATCAGCCATGGTCCCTTGGCTTAGCTCACGTATTAAAAATAACCATCTCCCTTAAGTAAATATTCAATTTGCGTTAAAAAAAAAAAAAAAAACCACAACTCTATTATTGGTGTCACCAGTATGGGACAAGAGCTTGATGGTGCAAGGCACTGGATGGGCATGGGAAAAAAGACAGCCATGCCCCAAAGCAGCTGCCTTTTCCCTCAAGGGGAAACAAGCCTTCCAGTTTCGGAGTGCTTACCGTGGGGATTACGTATGAACTCGGCGAAAGACGAGCCAACCTGATGAAGATTCATGCTGCACTGACAAGTGCTATCCAAACAAATATAAATTAAATTAAAAGACTCTGTTGTGTGAGCAATAAACCAAGAAGTGTGCTGGATCAAGGAGTGGAAAGCCAGCTCACCCGTGAAGGTTGTCAAGCATGAGAAATTAGACAGCAGACACGAGTGATGCGATGCTGAACCCAAAGGCGTGCACCATAAATCAGGATGGCACTCCTGGGCGAGGGGAAGAGGGACCGACACCCACCAAGGGATGCATCCGGCTCCGCTCCCTCCTCGTCCTGTTTGGGACCGTCACCTGAAGTGCTGGCAAGGGTTTAGCAACCCGCAGGCTCCCTTGCGCACAGGATGAGCTATGCCAAAAACCTGTCCATGACACACACTTGTAGGGATAAGCATAAAGGACTCCCGTGCAGGATGATTACACCAGTTATCTTTTCTGGCATGTAGCATTTAGGCATTCATTCTATTAAACCACACATTTTCTACTGCAGCAGCCGAAGTCAATACTGCCTGTGGTGTCTCTTTTGCCAATCGCTATAATGCTGTAGCCGCAAGCAGTGCAATGAAAACTGCCTGTGCTGCCCTGACTGCCTCGAGTCAATGCGAATTTGGCAATCCTTTCAAAAGAACCAGGGTTTCACCTTGGGATCCAATTCAGACCAGGAAGAAAAAGTTGCCCTGCCATTAATTTCTACAGGTGCCTCATCAGCTCATCCTGTCTCTCCAAGGAAACGCTGATTAGAATAAATATGCAGCAGAAACCTGTGGGTAAAGAGCATCTTCAGTTTCTGGCTTCCTTCAGTCCCCTGGGCAGTAGTATCACTTGGAGTGTAAGAGAAATTCATCAGCGTATCTTTACAAAGACTTTAGTGCACCTTTGCTGATATTGGGTGCTAGGTTTTCTTGCTGAAAGTTATTTTTTAATGAAAGCTGAAATTAGCATTAAATATTCCAATTCCAGGAGCTGCGCCAGAATTAAAAAAAAAAACAACCTCATGTGATTTGTGATAAAATATCACAAGATACAACAGCAACATTGAGAAGTTGCCTAGAGAATATAAGATGAAGAAATCTGCTATCAAATTGTCATGCCCAACATGAAATAAAGCCCCTACAAAACAATGCAGGCTTGAAGAGGATGGAGAAGTATGCTTTCCGACTAGTGGCATCTCCTGAAATACGGTTTAACACCTGTTATTAATTCTGCTGCCAGGCACGTTTGCACCATTACTTCTTCCATCTCGGCTACAAATTCAAAAGATCGTGCCCACACCTGACATTAAACTATGGAAACACTGCAGTCAGAGTTCACCCATCCTGCACATTCAAAGGAAAACCTTCTGCTATCTACCTCTGCGTTACATTTAAGAAAACTCCTAATTCCAGTCCCAGACCTATTATCCCTCCTTGTCAACCCCATTTTAGCCTTTTGCCTTCAGCAATGGTAATTTATGGGTAAACATACATGGCACAGCAGTGACTGCATTCTAGCTGCTGATTTCCAATGCTCTTATGTATTGAGCCTCCAAAAAGGCATGCAGGTTCCCCAGTGAAGAAACAGATTTTTCACTATTTGCTTTCTAGTATTGCCAGAATGGTAAATAACAACACTAGAAACACCGAAAATGCGGGAAGCTGACAGCAAGTAGAGCAGCAAAACATGGGAGCAGATGCCCCCAAACAGGGCCGCTCCTCCCAGCTCGGAGTAAATCACTGCAGCCTTCAAGATTCTGCATTTATTAGGGACTTCTGCACTGGCACAGTTTGGCACTGGGCATCACTTGGACCACACCACCATTTTAAGTTCTCATGGCATACCCACCCCAAAATTTGGCACAGAGACTTCAATGTGCTGAAGCAAAAACACCTCTCCACTTGGTCCTGACATGCTTAAAACAAAGACCCATTATAATCCAACAAGGATGCCACAACCTTCAAACCACGACTGCTTTTAAAGCCCTCTGACATCCTCCAAAGGAATGTTGTGTAGGAAGAAACCATTGGGGTTGCATGCTATTGGAAAGTGGGTCTGCTCTTATCATCCCAGCACCTTCAGGATCCCACCTGCACAGCTATACCAACAGGAAGATGGAGTCCCTGCCCCAAAGAGCATCCCACTGACGAGACACAGACGAAGGTAACAGAACCAGCAGTAGCTTGGGGAAAAATCAAGCAGAGTTGGGCACCAGTGGCTGCCATGCATCGTTAGGCAGGAACGCTCTTGTGCCTTTCCCGGCATCGCCCTGCCCTCATCCTGCCAGCATATGAGAACTGGGTTTGGGCCCCAAATTTTTCAGCTGCCTCTGATCTCAGTGGTCATTAATGTGTGGACAATAGGCTTAGCCCCTACTTCCCGGCTGCTGTGCCCTGCAAATGACCTTTAATTGGTGAGGGACACAATGGGACACAAGGGCCGATTCACAGCTGCTCCTGCCGACCATGTCACTTCTTATTTACACTCACCAAAGCACAATTGCCACTTCTTCTGGGGAAAAAAAAAAAAAAAAGGTTATGAATTCACTTTGTTGGGGCTCCGTAGTAGGACGCGGACTTTTTTTTTTGCAAAATGAAGCTCCAGTTAATCTGCGTACTGCAGTGCACAAACACAGTGCCCATGGGGCCGGGGGGGAAATTAGATGCTCGGCACGAATGAATACCCTGGCAGTATGATTTTATTTCTCCAAGTCATCCAAGGATGGCATTTTACCTTATGCACTAGGAGTCTATTAAATTTTGTGTTGCAAGTTAGAACTCTCTCAGTAGTCTTTCGGAGCACTAAAAAAAAGAAAATCTCACTGGTTTTCCCCTCTCTCTTCTCAAATTTTACAGCTAAATAAAAACCAGCAACAAAATGAGCTCTGCTCCCTTCTGAAAACAGTGGACCCTGCTGCACTTCCCTGTATCGGAAGCCCTATTCCCCAAGACCCCTGACCCTTTCTAGGTCTATTCCCCTAGCACCTCTAGACACTTTCCCTCCCCTCCCTCCATATCTCAGGTTGAAGATATTCCACCCAATTTAATAAAGATCGAAATTCAGCTCCTAATTGGCGGCCACGCATAATCTAACCTCAGCACCCTGTGACTGCACCTCCTTTAAAACAGCCATAGCCTAAATGAATAAGAAGGAGCGATGCTCCCCCAGGAGAAGCAGCATCTTTTCCATGGCTCAATCACCATTTTATTATGCTGTCCACAGAACACATTTTGAGGTTTGGTGCACACTCCGAAAAACTGCAACATTTGTTCATGAATAAAACTTTCCCAGAAGTAATACGATGCTAAATTAGCTATCGTTTCTTCAAGTGGGCTGTTTTTCTTTTCTGCTGCTGATTTTTATCCGTGTGGCACACATTAAAGGTAGCCTCACCAGAGAGGTATAGTGCATTAAAATGGAAATGTCAATATGGTGAAACAGGATGTGTCACATTAAACAACAGCATTATGTGTATTTATACTCCAGGAGGCAATGACCACAAGATGCAATGCAACAGCAACTTTATCTGCACATTATTAAAAACTTCTAGCAAGTCAGGTGTCATGGCAATGTGCTGCATAAGACCTATTATTGGTAACAGGAATGGTCATTTATAAAAATGATATATTTAGAAATAGATGTTACATTTACACAGCAGGTCAAGAAGATAAATTCTGGACATAGCTTTTGCCTTAAAACATGAACATTTAAAGTTGCCCTTCTTGTACAAACACATGCTTCGTGCTTCTTAAACTTTCAAGATTCTTATCATAATGATGCCTCAGCTATGTAGATGTGCGACTTTAAAATGATCAAGTAGACATTCCTTTCCTGCATGTCATCTCAAGCACCCACCAAAAAGGCCACCCTGGAGATCACAGTGGTGTCAGTCCATGCACAGCTCCAAGGTATGAAGCATTTAGGTATCTTGTCCAGCACAGTGCCATCAGCATTTCACTGGTATATGACCTAAATACATGCATTTCCAGACTCCTTTCTCTCTGGATACAAATTATTCCTGCTTAAGACATTAAAAAGCAGACTCCTATAACTCAGCTTTAGTCACCTGAGCTTAGAATTTGGGAAATTATGATTTTGTTCAACACAGAACTACCTTCAAACTGGGCTTGAACAAACGAGTTTAGATGAGAAATACTGCAGCCTTCAGATCTGCAAAGCGGGGAAGGGTTTATTTAACCCTCCACCAGTACTCGCCAGCTCTGCCACCACCAGGAGGGGAAAAAAACAGTGTAGTTCCCAGGTGGCCCTGAAAACAGAAGCCCTTGCTCAGTGCTAAGGTTTCTGCTTGGAGCTGGTAAAGTGGCACTGACCTTAAAATCTTGTTTCTTTGATCTGCCCTTACCAAGACTGCTCGCTCACACAGCATCACTAGCCAGCAATTAAGCTGACCAGCCATGGGAACAAGCCCTCTCTGTCCTTCACGTCCTCCCCATCCTCCTGGCTCACGGTACAGTTTGGTGCACGTCCTAAATATCTGCAAAAGCCGTTCTCCCAACAGAGGAAGGAGGTTACCAACAAGCTTCACTGGGAGGTTCTGCTCAACAGTTCAGCATGTTTCAGATCACAGCATTTCCCTTCTATACCTCCACAATGTTCTCCTTTCCTTAGGGACTGTGAGGGCTGCTGAAATCTCAATGACCTATTCATTTTTTCCACGTGTAGGAACAAAAATACTTAAAGGAAAACCTAAACCAATTTTATTGCAAGGGTATACACAGAGATCCAAATGGGACCTCTATTGCACGTGGGAGACTCCAGTCCAGCTTAAGCGGCTTTTCACTTACTCTCATGAGCAACATCAAAAAAAATTCCACGCTATTAAGAAACCCCTGTCTTGCAACAACATTTCCTTTTGATATTAGTAAATTAATAGAATTTTAAAAAAAAAGAAATTACCAGATCCAGCAGGTATAACATTTAACTGGGAAATAAAATTCTCAGAAAACTTCTTCACATGCCGACAACTACGATCAGATGTCTTAACAGGGGGAGGCTGAGGGATGTGAGTACCACTCGCTAACTTCCACACCAGCAAAAAGCTTCCTAGAAAACCAAGGGGACTAAAAACTAGCGAGAAGAAGGTGGTAGCAGTTTTAAGTGGTTGTCCTGGTTTCAGCTGGGATAGAGTTAATTTTCTTCCTAGCAGCTGGTATAGTGCTGTGTTTTGGATTTAGGATGAGAATAATGTTGAGAACACACTGATGTTTTCGTTGTTGCTAAGTAGTGCTTACACTGGTCAAGGACTTTTCAGCTTCCCATGCTCTGCCCGGTGCACAAGAAGCTGGGAGGGGGCACAGCCGGGACAGCTGACCCAGACTGGCCAAAGGGCTCTTCCATACCATATGGCATCATGCTCAGTGTATGAACTGGGGGAGTTGGCCGGGGGGCAGCGATCGCTGCTTGGGGACGGGCTGGGCATTGGTAAGCGGGTGGTGAGCAATTGCATTGTGCATCACTTATTTTATATATGCTATTATTATTATTATTATTATTATTATTATTATTATTATTATTATTATTATTATTATTATTATTATTTCCCTTCCTTTTCTGTCCTATGAAACTGTCTTTATCTCGACCCATTAATTCTACTTTTTTTTTCCTTTTTTTTTGTACATGCTCTCCCCCATTCCACTGGGGAGAGGGGGAGTGAGCAAACAGCTGTGTGGTGTTTAGCTGCCGGAGGGGTTAAACCACAACGCTGGTTTATTAGCCCTTGGGGAAGCACAGACCAAGAGACTCTTTTTCCTTTAAGTTTTTTCTCCTGGTACCCCAAGCCTTGGGAGGGGGGCAAGTCCTCAATTTCCATTCACCCACCTCAAGTAATTATGCTATAAATTGCGCAGGGCTCTTGCATCGCTTTGCAATCACACTCTTCACCACCAGCACCACATTACATTAATGTTACAACTATAGACATAATTTCTATGGCTCAGGGGGTGCACAGCCAAGTGGGAAGGGAGCTGGATACTCTGATGTACTCAGTGCATCTGCAGGACTTGGTGTATCACCTTGCCCCAGCTTGCCACCTGTAAAACAACACAACGGGAAGACTTCCATGTCAAAATCTGTGAGGTGCTCAGCTGGGACAGCAGAGAGGGCCAAAATAAGCCAGCAGACAAGAAATGGCTCCTCCTATAGCTAGGGATGCTCAAATTTCTATTTCAGAGTAATATTATTTCCCCATTGGTTGTAAGTTAAATTTTATGTTGACACTTCATGAGCGATGTCAGGCCATTCAGAAACATGAATAAAACACCAAACTAAAATTAAGAATTTATTATTATCATTATTAATAATAAATAATCAGACACTTTGACAGAGATCATACAATTGCTAATAAATCAGAACAAACTCATCTCTCTAAAAATTGGCCAAGACACGAACAAGCAATGAGCAGCTGTCTGTGTTTCCATTTTGAGGAATGGGTATGTTTTAACAGGGTTTGTCTGACAGAACCATCACCATCTACTATCTGTCTGAAAGAGAAGCAGCTTCAAACCCAAGACATGCCGAAATTCAGGTGTCCATCTCTTTTCACAGTAAACCAGAGGACAGTACTAAAAACAGGGCCAACTGATACTCAAATTACTCACAAAAGAGGACTGTATTTAAACCAAAGAGCTATATTACTTCTTAATAAGGAAAATTAAAAGATGAATTGCATTATTTATCCACCAAGATGGTTAGCATCAATGCAAAAGATATGAAAATATTGCACCTTATTTGATGGTGGAGACATATAGGAAATGCTTACCTGCACAGCAAGCATCCTTTTACAGACTGCTCTAGCACCATCCGGATGATGCATTGCACACAAGTTTAGAAAACTACAAACCTAAGCAAAGATTTACTGTATCAGCACTTGGGGAGCAGAGTGCCATGTAAGTTGAACAGCAAAAATGAAAAACCACCTTGCTGCAAGCACCTCTGTCTCCAAATGGAGCAGAAAGCACGGCTGGTGATCCACTAAGGCCACCAACTCCTCCATTCACCCAAACAGGCTAATGACAACCAGAAGAATCATTGGAAAGGTCAAAAGCAACCCACTCAATAAAGCTTATGTCACTACAGGCAATGTACCAGTACACCAAAATTAACAGACTGATTCAAAATTCTCCCTGCTGTAGAAAAGCTGGAGAAATGGGCAGTGATACCTTTTGAGACAAGAGTCTGATTCAGCTAAAACCATACCCATACCACCTCTGGAAAGATCTTGGGTCTGTGCTTAGCTCCCAAGCTTTATGGCAAGGGAGGGAGTTGAAGCCAGCCCGCGAGGGATGTGTTGCCTTTGGCTCCCAGAGCAAGACATGACATGTGAACTCATCACCCACCTTAGCAATAAACGCAGCAGCCACCCTCAGCAATTTACACGAGCTCAGGATCAATTCATGCTAGAACAAGCATCCTCTCTGTTTTCTAAAACCAGCATGTAATTTAGCCTTTGCCTATACAGCTTCATATGCGTATTAAATTCAATGGCATTTTGCTACTTTAAAACACAATTATACTATCAGTTGAGATTTCATAGCAATCGGACTGATGCCACCAGACAGTTTGGAAGATAAACCAGAAGTGCTATAAAAATCACTCATTGAACCTTTACTTGAGGCTTAAAAACAGTTAAGAGACAAATCAGGACCCTCAGCACGGCAGCAAACAGCCTTCCGCAGAGAGGCAGCAGCATCCCACAGTGAAACATCAAGGCAGCGAATCCTTCCTAAACTAATTGTGGTTGTTTCCACCTTCAGAGTCCCTTCTTTGGGGCTGGCAGGACTCCTTCCACAAACTTCAAAGCTGCAAGACCTCAGAGATGGGTATTGGTATTTACACAGTATTGGGTTTACACTGGCCAGCAGCCCTAATATATGGGGTTGACACTGGCCAGCAGCCCATGGATTCTCACACCTGGCCAACAGACTCCTGCAAAAGCTGGGCTTTGCTCCAGGAGCTGCTATCTTTACAACCGTTTCAAAGAAAGTACTTATTTAAGTCTTTGAAAGTTTTCGTCTTTGAAGAAACCTTGCGGAGTGGATGGCGAGGTCTGGAGGATCTCTGTAAACAGTACTGGTGAAAAGTGGGGGTAAGTGTGTATGTGTGTTTAGAAGGGTTATATTATCTCTTCTGCATTGCCCTGTATTTTAAGGCAGGAAAAACTGCTCAGAAATGCTGTAAGAGAGAAGCAAAACAAAAGTCTTGAGGAGTGGAGAAGAGCTAAATTTAGTAGATGAATCCCTAAGCCTTTCTACAGCACCCCCAAGCATGCTAGCTGGCAGCAGTATTCAGAAAACAAACCCTTAATTCCTGCATTTACGGTGTAACGATTGTTTAAATTCTCCTAGGAGCCAAAGCAGGCTCTCTAAGTTGAACTGATTTCACCTTTTTTTCAGCTTGTTCCATCATTTATTATTATAAAGTTCTTTTAATTGCAAACCACTAGGAAATTCCACCCCCATCCCCAATGTATCACATGAAGCAATGGCAGTATCTCATCAGCACACCTCTATTCCAGGAAAGCAATACTTTGGAAATATTTTTACAGGCACTCAGAGCCTTCTAGTAAGTTGAAAATCGGTGTCACACTAAGGCTGTGATTCAAGGAGATGGTACAATCCAGGGTTGGCACATGCCTAGCTTTAACTCTGGCTTGAGGATCCTGATGAACCCTGATGGAAGATTAATGGAGGCAGAAAATTATAGTCATGCTCTGTACCATCACTTACAGCCGGTAAAGTTTCTCAGTCATATTGTTTTAAATGCTCTAACATTAGGGGCAGATTTTCAAAAGATCCACCTCCCATCCAGCCTATTTTTAATGATTCCTCTGGCTGGACCCCATCAGCAGCAGGGAAGCAAGTTGTACGCAGAAAGTAGAGAGGAGAAGATAAATGAGGGTTGTTTCACCCAGGATCACTCTTAAGCAGAAAAGTTCCCGATACGAGGTACCATTCCTTCTTCCACAAGTACGTCCAGCATTTCTCTAAGGAAACCCTTCTCAAACACACTGCTACGACATTTACCGCTGTTCCTGCCCTAAATGTATGCGTTCACGCAAATAAAAAATAACAATAATTAAAAAAAAAAAGTGATGGAAAAAATGCATGTCAAGCTTGCAGCTCCACTCAAAATTGAAATCAGAGATTTTTCTGCATGCAAGGCTTTGCAGACACATACCTTGACCCGGGTGTTCAGCAGTAGCCTCTGTACATTTAAGCAGCTGAGCTAGGGGCAGGATCAGCCTTTCCCAGCGAGCAGGCTGCAGCCAGCCCCACAGAAGTGCCTTGGATCAATCTGAGTGCAAATTTATTTTGAAAGTCAGATAAGAATTGATCTGCCCACTTGCCTAAGGAGTGATAATACACGCTGAATTAACAGTAAAATGCTTTTCTTCTCTTCGGTCTTTGTAATTAAGATTTCTATATCACTTTAGGGAAAAGCAGCCTCTTATGTCCTGCCTTACTCTCAGAAACATGAAGGGCCTCCATGGTTTCTACCGTGAAATAGAAAAGGCAGTGAAAAATTATCCTTGGCCAAAGGAAGGGGACTTTAATTTGTTTTAAATAGGAAACCCGCAATCACTTCAGGTTATCAGCAGCGCCTAAACAACTTAAAAACAAGTCCCCATAGCTTCCAATGATGGGTCTGCCTCCAAAGCTGTTAAATGAGATTTTCAAAAGTGCTTCAATGACATAAGCACACAAATTCAACTGACTTGTAAAGTGCCTTAAGTGCTACCCGAAAGATTTTTAAAAGGTGTTTAGGCTCCTATTTCCCACTGAAATCAACAAGAATTAGCCACAGACCTTCAAAAATATTCCCCAAAGGCAATGCAGAATTAAACTTTCATGTTATTTAAAGGAGGCTTTTTCAAAGTTCATAAATTACCAGTCCTTTCAGCTCCTATCATTTAATGGATGAGAAAAAAAAGAAAGAAGAGATAGAAATAATGATATAAAACAAAGAAAAAACCTCACATTTTCTCTCTTTCTAGCAATGCTTTTGTTTGCATTACTGATTTTCAGAATGGCAGTGAAAATAACGTGGAAGCCGAAAGTAAAGAGAAATTGGTAGAAAGATTGAAAAAGCTCACTAAGATGCTTAGTAAGATATCTAAATTTATAATTTCTGCTAACATTTTCACTCGCATATTCCAGGGTTTCCTCACTTGATCTCATTAACACAGAAACCCACAATGCAAGACTCCCATTGAAACACTCTCTTTCATAGCCACGAAGGAAGGAATGGAAACATTCATTTCAAAAGAGGTTTTTGTTTTGCTCTTTTTCTTTTCTTTGAGATAAAAAGAAAGATACCAATGCCAGATTTCAGCATGCCACAACATGTAGTGTTTAAATGGGGCATATTGTCTATGGCTGAAAGGGTTTAAATACCTGGCTGTGCAGCACAAACTATATGGTTAAGTCTGTGATTTACACAGAGGACTGAAAATCAGTGTATGGCATCTATTGAGTTTTTCCCAACCTTCAGGACTGTCTGCACATTCTGCCTAACAACGGATTGCAGCAACAAATTAATACCTCAGTAACTAGTAAGATAAAGTCTTTCAACTCCTGGAAAACTGGTTCAGTGATTGTGTGATACTGATGCAAACCAACTTGGTGCTCCTGAAATTGCAGCGGTAAATACTACGGGGACTGGGGTGGGGGGCCGGGGCTTTGTCTGTCTCTAAAACGGGATGCATTCCTGGCTAAAGGCTTGCCCTGTGGATATGCAGGGAGATGAATAAGGTCAAAAGTCCAGCAAAGCTCAGCTGGCTCAGACCAGCACCAGGAACATCCTTGAGTCAACTTGGGAATGGCACGTCCGAGCTCGCACCCAGCCCCCTTAGGCTCAGTGCAATGAAGTACCCACCTGGCGAAAATGGAAACCTATCTCCTGTGGGAAACGACTACATTTGCTGGATTTTTAAGAAAACCTAGTCTAACATTTTAAAATGCTGTGATATCTGTCGTGAAAGCATGAAATAGCTTACTGAACCGGTTATAAAACCTCCCTCCACAGAAAACACAGATTAGGGAAGATTTTCCATAAATACTCGGGGGGGGGGACACAAAACAAAGCTATTTTGGAAAAAATGAAATCTATGTTATACTGCCAGTATTTCTGATTAAACAATTTACTCAAAAAGAATATTTTATGATAAAACAAAACCTAAAAAAACCAACAGTATTGCAAAACATACGTCTTCTGCAAAGATATTAGATGCTAGATAGTAAGATTGTGATCCATTTTATTCCTTTTTAAGGTTAAACAACCTTTTTCTTTTAAGACTAAATTGAAACTCAAAGTCCAAAATTACTGCTTTTAAAATGCAAGAGTACAGGAGTTTCAGATCAAAGCCCCTGTACCAATTTGTTCACAATATTCTTTTTGACTCTAAAGACACTGTGTTTTCAAACCTACCAACACTGAATATTTTTATGTATTTGTGTTCTGTATTGGGCAAGACCAGGGCTCACGCAGAAGGACCTATTTGGGGAGAGAGAAAGGCAGCATGTTTTGCTGTGTTAAAGTGAAAAGGAGGAAGAGAATTTGCCTTCAGCAGGATTTGTTGCATGAGCCCTGCTCCCACTTAGCAAGGGCTATTGCTTTATTTCTTCTTTCCCCTCATATTCCACCTTTCTTGCTTTTTGTGCACACACACACTTGGTTTTATTTTTTCTTTATTAAGAGGAGCAGCTTTCTCCATTTCTTCTCAGCTTTAAGCCATTTTTTGGAAGGAAACAGTAAACTTCAAACAGCTGGACCACCACCCAAGAGCATGCAAATGCTAGTCAATGGAAGACCGTTTTGGATTAATTACAACATGGCAACTGAGCCATTCATTCAGTTGCCAACAGTTATAAGCAAAACACCCAATAAAACACCTAACCGTGAGCTGGACAAAATTTCTGAGGTGAGAGAGCTCCACATCAGCTTCTCTGCTGGTCCATGCAAAGCACTGCTGGTGTGCAAAATGCAATGACTTTCCACCATGCGATACATGAGCCTGTGGGCTGGTAAACGTGGCTAGCCTAATGGCTTAATGGTTAATGTGTTACATTCACCCATGTGGTATTTAAATGCAAGGCAAGCAATGTGCTGTGCTTATCAGCTGAGAACTGAAAGGATGAATAAAAGGCTTTTTGGCAGAGCAAGGAAGGCTTCAAGGCATTGCACCTACTGCTGGCCAGAGAATGCACATATAGAAAGCCAATGTCTTACTAAACCCTCCTGCAGTACCAGCCTATGTGGAGGACACCAAGGTAGGTAGGTATTCTTCGCCATGGAGGACCTCTACTTCTGTGCAACCTTGCAGCAAGCCCTCTGGAAAGCTGACCCCAGCTCATGGCCACACCAGCAAGGAGAAAGCAGGCAACTCAGCAGCATTCATCTCTCACAAACAAAGAAATCTGATCATCCCCAGTAATTTCCTTAGGATAGATTGCAGCAGAAGCCTAGAGCAAAATTAACTGGATGTTCTGTCAAAGCCATTAGGCCTGGACTGAACTCAAAGAAAATTATGTTCGCTGATGTCTTCATATTTAGTTTAAAATGCAGTCATTTTGACAGGCTCATGAGGTAGAAGATCTCATTTTATGAAGGTCTTAAGGGACAAGAGGAGAAGAAATATAACATGCTGCTGTCTCAGTCAGCAAAATCATCACAAAATTACTTTACAACTGACTTTCAAAACTACAAATCCAGTTATTTTGAGTAATTTCAGCCTTTTAAAAAGATACATGGTGCTTCAGGTTGACCAAAAAAGCAACAAACTTGATAAGTATGATTGGGACAATTTTCCTTACTCATAAAATAATGTTTCTGCACACAACCACCTTGATCTCCTTCAATTCAAGAGCAACTGGAGGAGCACAGCCTACCAACCAGATGACAAAGCACAGACTTCATCTGCAGTCAAGCCACGAACATTGCCTGTCTCAGGGTCTTCAGATGGAAGCAAAACCCAGGAAACTGAGAAGCAAGAAAGAGAAATAACCTCCTCTTGATCTGCAAGCAAGCACTATGTCCTTAGCCCCGCCCCAGCACAGCACCCAGCAGAGTGCTCCTCGGAAGTGACTTGGGGTGCTACCTACCATCAACACTGTGACATGTAACGCTACCATAAAGCATAAACCAATCAACTGGCAACAAGGAACTGGCATAACTTTTCCCTAACTTGAGAAAAAGCAGTTTTGGATTGTCAGTAAAAAATAGGAGTGAAGGACGACCACAGTGTCAGCTGCATCACCTTGTAATGGGGGATATCTAAAAGCTACTCTGCACTACTCCAGAAAATGAGCTACATCTGCCTAAAAGGCTGCAAAGGGTCTTGCCAACCGCAAGATTCACCCCAAAATCTTGTTAAGATTCACTGGGTACCAGCCTAGGTCTCTTTCACCTCCTAGTTTATGGTTTCTATCCAGAATGAGAGAGACATCTAAATTTCCAAAACTTTCAATCCTCCACTTGTAATTAATGCCTGCTTGGCATCATAGGCATGCAGCAGCCCCTTTTAGGGATGACATGGTGAAAAGATAAAATGAGGAGAGGCCAACACTGATACGAGTGAAAGGTGTAAGTGACTTTCAGAGCTGCTCCATGAAAGCACCTTGCCAGTGATGCCAGGATGGAGCTTTGGAAAGGCTGGAGTCAACGGAGCAAAAAAGGTGTGTTTCTCATACAGAAGATGGGAAATAGGCAGTTTATTGCCAAACACACGAACAGGAGCTTATAGAAAGCTTCTAGGAGTAACTGGCTTGGAAACAATCTCTACTCTGCAAGTCCAGTACAGTACAATTAGGAAATAACTTGGTGTAATACCAATTCCCTGGCTGTAATTACTGTGTTCCCCAGCCCTGAAATTACCGTAGAGCTCAAAGTCTTGTTTGTTCGCAGGTGCTGTGCTAGGGGCCAACAAAACCCAGACTGCCCTGTGCTGAGACTTTCTGCACAAACTTTACTCCTGCAGAAGAACCTGCCATGAGCACAGCTGGGTGCGCCTGGCCTCACTGGTAAGGAGGAGAGGCTTTTATTTTTTTTTTTAAATAATTTTTGCCTATTCCCACTTCCAATATTTAAAATCTGATTCCCCTAAAATTAAAAAAAAAATCTGAAGTCCACTTTTTTCCTTCATTTAAATTGATTAATTTCTTACCTTCTGCTTCCATCACATTTTAATTTCATTTTCTACTCTTTGCTTATTTCTTTTGGCAATTTTAAATAAATCCTTTGCTCCACGTAGTCTCAAATACAAAAAATTAAAAAAAACACAACAACAAAAAACCAGGAATTTAAGGACTTCCACTGTGCTTTGAACATCAAAATCATCAAACAAGAATAACCCAACTAAGGCAATAAGAGCAATACTGCCCGACTGCTGATTGCAGTTAACACATTAAATCCCCAAGAAGGGCACTTTTTCAGTCTGTCCCTTCCTCAAGCCCTTTCAAGGGAAATCCTCCAGCATTACAAGCTGACGATTTACTCCACGAGAATAGGGATGGGGCTGGAGAGTGGCATTGCCTGGGGTCACCCATGGCTGGCAGGGACAGCCAGAGCCACCCTTCAACCAAGGCTGGAAAAGTCAAGGGGGAGCAGGAGCCAAGCACCCCCAGACTGGTCAGGGCGCGGACAGCAGACATGCTGCTGGTTTATATTTGAGGCATGAAGGAGCTATTTCTGCAAGCCCCAGCAAGCCCAGAAATTAAAATCCCTTCCCTGGAATCCGCGGCACATGTACCCTGCGCCGCCCTGACGTCAAGGACAGCCTGAATTAATTAGGGACGAAATAATTAGGCAAAACACATCTTGTAAAATTATCAAAGGACATCTGATATCTGAAGCGCGCACAATGTTACAATAACTGCAATATCTGCATAACCTGTCAGAAGCAATAGAAATAAATGAACGTTGCTGTTATTAATGCTGAAGTTGTCTTTAAACCCATTAAAATCACCGTAGCCTCGGACCCAGAGAGGAAAAAGGTGGTGTATGACATCTGTGCTGATTACAAGGAAGAGTAATCTGGTCAAGCTGGTAGGTACAGCATTTCAAGCAGGCAGAGTGCTCTGAAAAAGCTATTATTTCTGGACGAAAAGGAGGAAGAGGATTGGACTGCACCAAGAAACTAAAAATAAATTGACAAATTCAGAAAAAAAATCTTGAATCTGGATTGCCATTTTGAGCAAAACTAAATCTCTCCCCCCCCCAAACTGTAATATATATTTATTAGAAATCATATTTAAAAAAAAAATAAATAAGTATGAGCATGGTTCACTATAAAAACATAAACTGGCAAAAAATAAATAATAGAAAGGAAACCCAATGCAAAGCTTGTGATCAGAACAGACAATACTTGGCTTTGTTGTAATTAAGATTGACTTTTAATGGATATATGTTGATTTTGGCATCCTGTCTCTCACCCAGAAGCAGCCACTTAAAATTTCTGATTAACATTAGCATTCCAAATTGCCCAGAAAGTGAGCCTGTCTTAAGTTATCACCCTGGGACCTGCAAAGCATATAGGAAAATTTGGGTTTATTACTGGGAAGACAACATCCCAGGAAGAGAGAATGCTATGCCGGTTTTGGTCGCACCCAGATTTTGCAAACACGTATATGCAATGCACGTACCCAGGTACGTAAACAGTAATTTGATCACTGCAAGCTGGTGAAGCGGAGACTACGTATATATTCTCTGCATCGAGTATAAGCACTAAGGTGTCAAGTAAAAATCCATCCTCACACCCCAACAGGCAGTCTAGCCTGAGCATCCTCCAAGCACTGAGCCAGGGTGGGATGCTGCTGCTTTTCCTGGTTGAAGTGAGGAGGCTCCCGCAGAGCACAGCGAATCCTTTCTCCAAGCGCCACATTTTGATGAATGCTGAACAACAGTGGAAAAACTCGGCCAGCCAGGAGTGCAGAGCAGGTGGCGGGATGATTTGGATGGCCCCTCACTCTTGCCTTGAAGCCAAACACCAGTTGCAATGCCCCACGCTGGGATCTGAGCTGACTCTCCTGGCTAGCAGGGCAGCGAAGCATTAAAAGTTGCTAGATCATGAAATTTTCCCTCCATTAGAGGAGTCAAACCCAGGTAACTCCTCTCGCAGATAAAAGCACCTGAAAATATTTTAGGAACAGTTACAGCCCCATGAGACTGCCAAAGCTGCACCGGTTTGTAAAGCAGATACCTACAGAGCTCTATATAGGATACGCCTGAAGCTGAGCTCCCGCGTGGGTGTTTATAAAACTGCAAAGGAAAAAAAAAAGCCCAACAAACCAGGTTTGAATCAAGAGGTGTGCTTTCATTACTGTGAATTTTCTCTCCTCTATAGAGGGGGTCTTGTTTTATACAGAATAAAATGGGGAGGGGAGGGGGCAGGGGGCAAAAGCAGCTTTGTGGTGCTAAAGGTAACCCAAGTAACCCAGCTCTGACATGAAAAAATGTGATTTTTTTCAGAGTTCAATTCTTTGCAGCGATTCACAGTGCTGCTTCCTTCACAGCCAGCAGCAGGCAGCTCGCTCACCAGCTCTCACAAGCAAATTGGTTTGCTCCTGGGGGCAAAAGCAACTGCGGGTTCTCTTCTGAAATCCCCAGGACTCAGCTTTTAAGGATGATTTTCTGTACAGGAACTGTTTATTATCTAAATAAACTTCAGGTGGCTACACATCCATCCTCCCTCTGATGACCTAACTATATTTCCACCTGCAGCCAGGATGGCTTGGGGTGCACGTGTGGCAAGCGAGCTTGGCAACGATGAGTCATTGCCCAACATTTTATAGTTAGCACTCCTGATTGTAGCTTGTGCCATTGCCAAGCTCTTCCTTTTAATAACGTATTTACCATTTTTGATGCTGTGAAGCTCCTCTAGCATGTAATTAAGTCCATGGAAGTCTTGCAAGCAGCAGTAGGATGAAACTGATACAGTGCTATGTAAAGTCTAGCATGTAGGTTATACAGTTGGTGGTTATATATAAATATATATATATATGCATATAACATCTTCATTCCTTTGCACACCCATGCCTTCTGAACATATTATTAATAGCAGCGGAGCTTGGAGCGCTGCATACGTAGTAACACTGTTGATGTAACATTTTGCATGTTTATTCTCAATGGATATTTGTGATTAACTCTGCGGGGCATTTCTTTTGTATCTCTGTTGAGAAAATATTATTAAATGGAAATAACCCCCCTTCTTGCAGGTGGCCTGCAGATTTTGTGTTCTGTTAAAAGATTAGTTACAAATTAATTTGGAAAACAGGGTAGGAAGTTCTAGTAATTTGATTAGAGATCTGATATAGCACAGTCCTCCTTTTCAAGTTTTCCTCTTTTCTAAGGAGGTTGCTGACATTGGAGGACAGGAACGGCCAGAGACCGCAAAATGACTCATAAAAATCCCTCTGATTTCTGTGAGGTCAGTAATTTACCTATAGCCTGGGCAGCAAAATATTTGATTTCTGTCAATTGCAAACATGATCCTGGACACAAACAAACGTTTCTGCATATCATTTTTTCTTAAGAATTCTCCAAAAATGAGTTAACAGTGTCAAAAGTTAATGGTCAAAATGTCACTTACAGGCATTGTGATTAACTATGCTGCAAAGAATAAAATCACAGTCCTTACTACCACTTGATGAGACCAGTGAAGTTGACTCACCAGTGTTTATTTAAAGTTGAGCACTAGCTTCTCATTAAAAATAATATGATACAAAGTGAGCTGAAATGTCAGCCATCATCCCACACCTCATCTACAGCATCACGGATTAGAATTTAAAAATGGGATACAATGATGTATCTGCCTGCGCACAGCATGGATGTGGAAGGCATTCAGATACCAAATCAGCGTTCCCAGCCTTTCCTCCAAAATTTTGTAGCTTTTTATTTAGCAAATAAATAAATAAGTGGAAGAGCCACACTGTGCTCTGGCAATGAAGAAGTGACCCATGGCCACCCTGATAAATGCGTCTACACACACATCTTTTCCTCCCTCCTGAAAACAGTTATACCCTCTTTCACTGACTCAACGAGAATAAATTCAAACTCCTACCTCTTATTGAAGACAAACCATCGCAGGGCCAGAAATGCCAGTTTTTGGCTGTGTGTCATGATCCAGAGCACCCAATGCTGCCCACTGGGGCACCTCCACCTAGTATGGAAGCCCTCTTTTTCCTCCCTAAACCTTAGCCAAGACAAGACACGGTCATTTTCCTTCCAACATAACTATGTGAGCTCAGCCTTAAATGCAGGGAAAAACACAACCTCACCACCACCCTGCAGGGAAACTCTCGGCTGCACGTGGACTTGGACTGCCCAACACATCCTCAGTCAGCCCAGGCACCTGCCACGTTTCAGGGTTTACGCTGTTTGCCTCTGGTCTTTGCTCCATGGCTTATTCTCAACAGCAGAGCCTGGATCCACCCCATTTTGCAGCCTGTCCCTCCCTAAATCAGTATGCGATCTTGCACTGTTAAGCCTGTGGTGACACCCACATCGGCCGTGTGATGAACACGGCCAGCAGTGTTGTAGGTCAACCCATGAGTAACTGTCACGCTGGCATGCAAACCCAAAACCTGTTGTCAAAAACTCCCTGGAAGCCACACCCACAGGGATGTAGGAGCACATTTGGGATCCAGGGACCCATTCATGCAACTAAATTATCCTGAAACCGGTGTTCCTGAGGACCTCCTGCTAGGAGAAACCAAGCTACATGCAGGAACAACACCCTGGTTGTGCCACGGACACACACAAAGCAGATGCATTAGCCCAGCAGATGACCCAACACAGTTCAGTTTAGGGCTTGCTTAGGTTCACGTCCGCTTCCTGCTCTGCAGGTGCACGTATTGATGTATCTCCACATCCACTCCAGCGGGCAGATGCGCCTCTGCTGCTCTTACGGCATGACCTCAAATCTTCTGTGCATTGGACCAGCCAATCCAGTGGAAAGTCCAAAAGTAGAGTGTATATAAAGCAAACCAGTCTCAGAGTTTTTAAAAAGCACTTGTAATGAAGGTTAAAAGTCTTCAGCCGAAACCTGTTTCTCATGCATTTTTATTTATTGTCAGTATTCGCCATTTACTGGAAGTTCAATGGTCCTCGTACTGCGCTGCATTTACTTCCCTTCAAAAGCCAATGGCAGCACGTTTAAAAATTTATTATCATTTGAGCCAAGCATGGCTCACAAACCATAGCTCTGAATTTACTCCCTATTTCACCGAAGAGGGAAAATAAAGTTTGAAAGAAACCACTCAGAACAAGGCAGACTTTTAAGTAGCTACCCCTCTCCTGCAGTTCACTGAATTTGGTCACGAAAAGAGGATTAAAATTACAACAAAGGGGATAAACAACTAAATAAATTAAGCCCTATGAGCTTTCTGTGCATTTAAATTGATATAAAGCCAGTCCTGACTTCCCACCACCCTGATGGCATCTCAGGGGTTCAGTACTTGAAGGTCACAAATGAGCCCCCAGAAGATCAAGCAAGCGATCCACAGAATAACAGACGGTTAAAGACAACAACTTTGGGAGTCTTTCTGCTTCTATTTGGGTGCCACCATTTTTAAGATTCATAATTAAAAGTTTTCCAGGCAGTCACAAGGTGAAGCAGCCAATATGCTGAGATTCCCTTAGGACCACATGAATCTCAGGGATGGGGCCTGATGAAAAAAGAGTGCATACTGGAAGACACACGATAAAAATTACAATAAATTGGCAACAAGGCCATTTTCACCTGGCGCAACAGCATAGTATAAAATCTTTATTTCATAATTTGCATTTTCCTTCATTCAAACTCTATCCCAGAACAGCACGTATTCAAAGTATAAAGTGAGGCAGTAAAACAGGCTTCCTTCGTATTTCAGAGAGCTCCTTTCTTATGGTGGGTCTGTAAAGAACCATCATTAAGGGGGAACTGATTTGGGTTCAGATTCTGGGAATTAGCACACTACAAATAAATAATAAAAACCAGCGTGAAAGAAAGAGTAATTTATGGCCTGTTACTGCATGGAAGGAAGCAAAATAATAATAATTAAAAAAAAAAAATGAATACTGCTTGCAGTACTATCTTTAAGGATAAAAGCATTACTGCTGATAAAGCTGAGATCTGCTGGCTGTCAAAGATGGGGAGGTTTGTTCTTTGATTCTTATCATTGCTGCTCGCATCAAGATACTTAGAGCACTGGGTAAGGTTTTGGTAAGCATCATAATAAATCTTAAATAAACACAGAGTGCAATACATCTCCATTCACAGTACATTGGCATTATCAGAGCTGGGGCTGGATGGCCACATCTCAGCTACATTGCACCATGCCCAGGCAAATGCTAGCTGCTGAGAAAGGCAATTCCCAATACCCACCCCTGTCTTAAACCAGCTTGGCTCTTAGCAAAGCAAACGTGAGTCAGAGCCCAGTATCACCAAACTGGGACACCTCCTGTGAAACTGCTGCTTTCAGTACATTATTTTTAGCTTTCTAATTATACAGCTACCAAACATACCAGTAAGGCTGAGCGGGCCCCTCCTTAAAAAAAAAAAAAAAAAAAAAAAAAAAAAAAGGAGTGGCAACACATGAACAAATTGAGATGTATCCAATAAAGCCAAAAAAAAAGTGACTACCAGCACCGGAGACCATAATGGACCATAAGCCACCAGTCTGACGGAGCAATGAGATCTGCAAGAGCACCGTTCAGGTAGGCTAAAGAAAAAACTGAGAAACACAAGCTGGATGCAAGGCTCCTGGGGCCAACTCCCCGCTACTCTCCACCCACAAAGAGCATGGAAGACCTGAAAATTAAACCATAACCTCTCCATATATCCTGGGGCAGTAGCTGACATTTCCAAGCACCTGCTGAGCTGTCAGCAGCCAGAAGGAATTGTTATAATAGACTGTCTATCAGCAGCTAAGTTGCATCATAAGCTAGTAATAATACCCTATGATGGAGCCTTTTAATTTATTTTTACTGCCATAATGCCCAACAGCAGAGGAAGAATACATTTCCAAATGGGTCTGCTGGCTCACAACCTCATCACATTTCTTCTCTAAAAGGCTTATAGGCTGCTGGCTTCAGGGTAAGGAGAAGGACTGAGTATTTACAGCATGGCAATTGCTGGGGATAACCCGAGCCTCTAATCACTCTGACAGTGGATCCACCCTTTGTGATCACAACATGAAGTTTGATCACTCTTTTCTTGCAAAGTTTAGCCACAAATTTTAAAAAGATGGATATAGCGCAGTTGTATGCCTTGTGTAAAGGCAGATCTAAGAGGAGGTTGCTGTCTGATTTTCAGATTTCTCCTGCAATGGGTTATTTCAACTTCTACATGGCAAAGTATGCCTCCTCAAAGCCTAACAAACAAACTGCTGGGATTAATCGCTGCAGTTTGGGACATATTCCCTTCCCTGGCTGCTGCATGAGCCCAGAGACCATGGCAGCCTAGAGTTCACACTACAAAAAGTTACCTTTATATCAACCAAAATCACAGAAAAACATTAAGGGCTAAGCTGTCCAGGTTTTTTTCTTTTTTCTTTCTATTACATTTAGGACAGTTGGACTCACACATACATATTTCCTCCCCACAGATTTTGTCAACAGGAAAGAAAGAAAAAAAAAAAACACGGTTGCAGAAGGACTTGTCTTTGGAGTGCAGGGGTGAAAGGCACAGAGCATCACAGCATCCAGACAACACAGCAGCTCTTCCACCCGTGCTCTCATCTTGCCCACCTGAAGCTCTGATTTCTTTTCTTTCTTATTTTTTTTTCCCTCCACTTGAAGGTTACTATCTCTGCAGGCCATTGATCTCCAGTCAGAGAAAAGGACTTTACAACACCGAAAAAGAAAGCCAGAGCTGGAAAAAGGTTACACTATTACATGTCGGGAAGCTTGTTTGGTCCAGTTAGATCTTCTCTGACTGCAGGAGGTGATTTCACCTTTCCAGACAGCAGTTTACTTTAAAAAGAAAATGCAGCAGGTATCACCCAAAATTGCAAACTGTCAGAGATCCCATTCACGCAGCCTCTGCAAGTAAAGGCTTATCACACCACATGGGTGCCTGAATTTCTTAAAGTAACCACATCACTGGCAACATCCTTAAAATGCCAGCTTGCATCCCACTGTGGTACTGAAGTCATGGGCCATCTATTTGCAAGAAAAAGTGTTCGTGAAACTTATTATTTTTATTATATTTATTTCTGTAATTTATAGACAATTCAATGAAATAAGAACCATCTCTAGCATAAACATGCATTCTGCTTCCAAATCTAACCAGATTTAGTACTAGCTGGCTTGAAATAGGACGAAAAAGACATGGCTGCCGTTCCTAAAAACCATAAAACAGCTGGACTGGGGTCACTGGGAAGCTGGTGGGATTTTATCCTTCCACCCACTTCACCAGACTAGTTTTGTAGGCGCTGGGTAAACACTAACAACCAAATGTTTTGTGCCAGCTCTGCTCTAAAACCTTGCAAGATCATCACAGGTAATTCAGGTATTAGATCTGTGATGGAAATCAAAGAACTGCCGGACTGGAACTCCATCCACATCCTCCATGCGTCCACATCTTCTCCCAAGGAGTCAATGCTCAGACGAAGACACCACCGGTTACTGCTTGGCTCCCATCATGACTACCTGGGCAAGGGAGGCCAAAATACTGTTCATAGGTTAGCAGAGATGAGCAGGACAGGAAAGCTGCTCCGAATGGCAGGTGCTCTAAGGGAAAATACAGAAATAATGAATGCACTTTAATGGCAATAGAAAGCATCTCAAGAGGACTGGCACAGGAAATCTGCCAAGCTTCTCTGTCAAGAGATTTCATCTTATTTCTTGAGGGGTCTATTTTAAGACAATTTCAGTGACCTTACTTAACAGAGATTATGCTGTGTTTCAATTAATTTTTACAGCATTATAATTAATATTTTGGTGTCTGCTTGAAAGCATGCTGAGCTGTGTAAAATCCACATGCACGGCAAGATGACAAGTGCTATTATCAAGGCGGAAGGAACAAGATAAGAGCCCTCCAGCCTTGCCTGGCAGAGCAGAGCGGCACCCCTTCAGATGACTGCTTCTGCGAGGGGCCAGCACACCGAAACATGGGAAAGGTCACTGCTCCTCCTCAAATAACTGATCTGGTATCGTTAGGGTGGGGATATTTTCTCAGGCTAATGAATTTGCACATGCACCCACACCACAAGCAGAGCTTCTTCCCACCACCTGCTCAAATAACTGCGCCCCAGGAGGTGAAAACAGCCAAACCATTGCAGCTTATACACATGCAGTTTATATCAGTGCAGCTTTTTTTCCCCTTGGAGAGCTGAACCTTAGCTCACCTCATCTGACAGTAATTTCTCTGCACATTGGTCACCTCTCAAGTAAACCATTCTCACACCCCTATACAGGCTTCTTCTTGCAGGGCTCATTTCTTCTTCTCTTTCATCCCTGGGATTGCAGGAGGCCTGAAGACACTGCATGATACCATACCTGCAGGCTCTTTGCTCCTGACACATCCCATCTCCAAGCCAAAAGAGATCCAGCAGCTTCACTGCCCTCATTCACTCAAGTAAAAGATGGTTTCTATACATCCACGCTAATAAACAAGACCAAATTGATGGGACACTGAAAGAACCCATTTAAGTCCCTGAGTGTGCTATTACTTCTGCAGCAGTGTTTCCCCTCAGTGCAACCTCAAACGCTCTATTTTGATTTCTATTGCTATTGTTTCAACGAGCACCAACTTTTGACTGCTTTTACAGACCAGGATCATGGCATGACGGTGCAAAGAGGCTCACAAGGATGCTGCTAGACAGGCACTTGTGTCTCAAATTGTGCAGTTGTCAGGGCTCAATAGATGTGAGCGCATCAGCTGCACTTCTTAAAATTTCAAACTCAAAACAAAAAAAACTCATAAAAACTTTGAATGATGCGACAGCAAGTGAATTGTGCTCCACGAAATTCAGCAACTTTGCAACATTTGAGCACAGCCATGAATGTGAATTTTGATTATCTAAGCCTTTGCAAGAGATTATGGTAGGATGCTGCACAGGTAAGCACCACCAGCAGCATCGCTAGAGGCTGTTCAAAATGTTCTTCCTGAATTTGTAACAAATCCTAAATCAGGAGTAAATGAAGGGAGATCATGAAGTGAAGAAGAGCAAAGGAAACCCTTTTTTCAAAAAAAAGAAAAAATCTCCTATTTGAGAAAGACTAACTTCCATGACCAAGGAGGCAGGGAGGAACAGCTCGCAAAGGGGCTGTTCACTGCAATATTTTAAACTCCGTTCTTGATACAACAAAGCAAGCATACTGATGGTATAGCATGGAGTGTGGTCTCCCCTGTGAAATGAATGGTCATTCAGCTCAATACTGTGGAAGGGTTGCTTTCGAAGGGGAAATTCTTATTCTAATTGATCAGCAGTGGTAATTTGTGACCAAGGAATGATCTGTCACAGAGGGCAAGAAGGCCCAGCTACAAGAAGTGATTAAACTGGCTGGAAGCAGGAATGCCAGGAACAGAAGGACTCCTTGCAAGGGAGGAAAGTTTCCCTGGGTGATGAGATAAGAAACCGCCTCAGCATTGTCTGTCCAGCCATCCTGGAATGGGAGCGCTCAGGGGCCCAAGTTCAGGGTCCACCTTTGGGGACAGCAGAGCTGGACTGTGGGATGGACCCAAGGCCAGGCTGAGGTGCCCCATGCAACTGCTCTCAGGATTGGTGCTGGTGCCAGTATATATAAGGAATTTGCTTGTGATACACCTTTGCAGACTCCATGTAGAATCGCGTATTGCAGTAGGTCTCTGCCCAATGCAGTGTTTATTAAATATTTCTTTTATATTTAAGCACAAACGTGTGTTTAATTTGCCTCGAGGGCTACCATAAAAATCCCCCAATACTTTTTTACACAGTTTCCTAGTGTAAAAAAAATATAACAACCTCTGATAGCATGTATGAGATTGGAAATTCTCTTCCAAAACAGCCTTATCAAAGATACCATTAGCAACAAACTCAAGGTTACACTCCTAACTGCAAGTTACTTACACTTGTGGCCAGCTGAGTTAACGATGTTGACTCTGGGCTTGAACCCCTTCAATTACCAATCAAGAGCCATTTCCAGGACAACCGTTCTTGTTGTTTGAGTTCTCCTTCCCCAAGCCATTTACAGCATTATCTGACCTATGCAGGGCAAATGAGGCAGGGTAGCAGCTATATTTGGCCCAGCTACGGTACCATCAACCCAAGCAGCCTGCTATTTATGCAATGACAGATAAAAGAAAATGAGGTATAGCCTGATGAACAAGATCTTGCCATGAGCAGGTGCAGACACTGCTCATTTCTTGGTTTTTCAGGGTACAGCCCTCCTTATAACTGGAACAGTACAATAAATTGAAGTATTCAGAATATTTCAAGGAGGAATAATGTTCACTGTGAGCTCCAGCTTTATTTTCTTCCTCACTCTGAAATCAATTAGACGTGCTGCTGAAAGAAAAAACTGGTTTGCATCTCTATGAATAAGCCAAACAGGAAAAAATAAAGTTTAGTCGAATGCAAGGACTCTAACTTAAATGTAAAGTTTTTGTCACATGCTTAATGGCTAACAATTGCTTCCTTGCCATCACATTTAGAAGCAATGTGGAATATGTCTTACATCTCAGGTTCAGAGTGGCAAAGCAATCTCAGACAAGGATCTCAGGCCTGCTCAGCAGGTTGCATACAGCTGGCTTGCTCCTACCGCAAGAGGTTTTGTAAAACACTTGCCACAAAGCAGAAGGATGCACATAAGCACAGAGTGAGTACAGTAGTGTGAGCAAGTATGCACAAAAGGAGAGCAAAAAGGGGGGGGGGGGGAATATCATTTTTTTGTAAAACCTATATGTAACATGGAAAGGGCAGAACACAACTCTTGAAAGAAGGGGGAAAATAAGTGGGGGGGAAAAGGCACACTGGATCCTCTTTTCTTTGACGTGAATTTTTTCTACGACTCTCCTATAGGAAAAGCAGTGCTGGTACACAATCAGTTGCTAGCTATTTTGACACCTAAGCCTAAGAGAGAACTAACAAACCAGTAAACTTACTGCAAGATCTAAATCTTCAAAGTATTAATCACCATGCCGCCCTCTTAAAAGTGGATTTAAAATACGAAGAAAAGAAGAAATGGAAAAAGAAGACAGGAAAGAAAAAGAAGGGCAATGTTGGCCTTAGGACTGCAGTATTGATCCTGCCACGAGAAAGAAACAAATGCCAATTCTATGTATTTTCACCTCGCCTCACGTGAAATGATCTATGCTGTCGCATTCTCATGTTTAATGACCTCTTAGAATCACAGAATCATTTAGGTTGGAAAAAACCTTTAAGATCACAGAGTTATGATCTTAAACTTAACACTGCCAAGTCCACCACTAAACCATGTCCCTAGGCACCACATCTACACGTCTTTTAAATACCTCCAGGGATGGGACTCAACCACTTCCCTGGGCAGCCTGTTCCAATGCCTGACTACCCTTTCAGTGAAGAAGTTTTTCCTAATATCTAATCTAAATCTCCTAATATAATAATCTAAATCTCCTAAATTTCCTAATATCTAATCTAAACCTTCCCTGGCACAGGCCATTTCCTCTCATCCTATTGCTTGTTACTAGGGAGAAGAGACCGACCCCCACCTCGCTACAACCTCCTTTCAGGCAGTTGTAGAGAGCAATAAGGTCTCCCCTCAGCCTCCTCTTCTCCAGACTAAACAACCCCAGCTCCCTCAGCCGCTCCTCATAAGACTTGTGCTCTAGACCCTTCACCAGCCTCGCTGTTCTTTGGACACGGCAGAATGAACTGGGAAAAAATAGCCTTGAGAGCCAGTGTATGCAAAAGGCTTTCCTGCAATACCACTTAAAAAAAGGGCGACATTGCTTTACAATTCACTAAACAACATATTTACTCGCACGCTGACTACATATGTTGTACTTAGATGTCACAGCAGATTACTTGCTAATTACACTAGGAAAAAACCAAGTAATTACCGCAGACTCTTTCCTCTGGTTCAGAAGAGGTCGGAGCCAGACATTTACATGACAAATAATCACGCCTACAACTAGCAGTGGCTGCTTCGAGCAAAAAAGGACCCTCGCCTTTGGACACGTGTCATTAAGTAATCCATTATTTTTTTTTAAACATGCTAAAAACTGGGGATGCACCAGAAAGGGGTACACTGAAAAAAATTAAGCGCTCTCACTGCTAAGGAGTCAGTCTGCTCAGGCCAATGGAGCAAAAATCAAATTCTTTCCTAACACTTTATCTGATCTTTCAGGCTGATAAAAACTTCTTTTCTGCTACTGAATGAAGGAAATCATATTACCAGAGCTGATATTCATCAGAAATATTTTGAACTGAATATGTGAACTGCTTTTAACCCAGTTTAAATCGATAACTCCACTACTGTGGTTAGTTTTATTGAATTGTACATTGGAATAATATCATTTCAATTATGTTATGATGACAGTATTACCCTCCACTATGAGTTGTATTTATTCAGCTGGAAGGTGAGATGTACTACTTCTTCATTTGACAAATCAGACATACCATCGCTTTTAATACTGTTTTATTGAACTATCACTGAGGGTTTACACTGCTACACATGTACCACGCTCTTCCCTCGAAAGGTCAACACCTTGAAAAGCCTTCGTGTTTGATAGCGTTTCTTTTTCCTTTCAGAAATAAAGCACTGGAGGGAAGTTCAAACGCCATCATATAAACCCACCCAAAACGGCGTATGTTAAGTGGCTAGGATCACTCATGGCTGTTTCCACAGATCCGAGCAGGGGCTGGATGCAAGGGAAGGTTGGTTTGGGGGGCATGGTTACGCGTACAAGCATTATTTATACATGCGAGATGCTGGCTAAATCTTTATCGCTTCTCCCTGGTGGAAATGCAAGAGGGGAGCAGCCTGTCATCTGCTATAAGCATTTGAAATATTTGTTACCTGTAAACATTCAGCTTTAAAATGGGAAAGAAAAAAAAATGGATTTGAGGTTCAATTCTATATTTTCTCCCAAAAGATTTTCATTTTTAAAGCATCATTTCACAGCTTCACATATATAACATTTGTCTTTTTCTTTGTCCTGTTCATCTCCAATAGAGTTTAAAACCACAAAGAAATGGCAACCAGAAACAACTCATCACCCTAATACAGCACTGGTCAGTGATGAATTTCAGAGCACTTGTCAAAGGTGGTCAGAATCATTAATCCCATTTCAGTGGGGTTTAGATGCAATGAGGAAGCCAAAACCAGAAAGAATGACCCACGCACAGAAGCTGGGAATAGGATCCTGCTCTCCTATCCAGCCCTGGGAACACCGTAAACTCATTTTATATTATAACATTATGACCACTGTCGTAGATGTGCTATACAGAAGGCTCCTTTTTCCCTCCAAGCACCAAAACTGCAAATGCTAAACTTCCATTCCTGAACTGCCTATAATCAAGCAGCTTTTTTTTTTCCCTTTGGTGTATCAAAAAGCAGAGCCACTGAGTTTTGTCTAATTGTTTGACTAATGGTCACAGAAATCACCACTGTCTTCAATTACCTTGGCAGCATTAAAAGGACTATTTTTCCTTTACATCGATAAAATGCTACTGAATAGGTTTCCCCACAATAACCGATAATCAGCTTTGAAGTCCCACATTAGTTAATGATGTTCTCCTTCCATTGACTTGGGATGATGCTGATTTTTCATCACCAGGAGAGGAAAAGTCTCCTTCCTTGGAGACATCCATATTACATTTCTTTCTGTACCTGAGACCCTCTGTATATCTTTGACCTGTGATAAATGCACTGCCTCTTGCTTCCTCCTATGTTCACATAGGGCCCCATTCACATAAATCCTCACTTCTGCAAAGAGGAGCATAAAGTCAACGTACATTCGTTCTTTAAATTAATCTGAAGTGGGTCTCTAAGAGCCCCGAATGTCACCTGCTTCAGTTAGGTCTCCTCTACTCACAGAATACCATTCCCAGAGACATCTGTGTCTGCGTACATTCCTGCAGTAGTCTAGCCAAGAAACTATTACCACTTTGCAGCCTTCAATTTAAGAGCATGAGTGTGTGACAATTAGACATATTAAATTCTGTTAGGCCAACAAAACTTATGATTTAACTAGCAGAACACATACCAATAATTTATATGTAATTTTTCTATCAGCAATTAATCCGCTAGACTTCATGCCTTGATCATGATACTTGTGGGTTTCACTTTTACAAAAAAACCATTACAGATATGCAGGAAAGCGCCAAGTTACATCACTACCTATAATTTCATTCTCCTTGCTGCCAAGCTGAGCCTGGGTCTTTTGCTATGCGTACAAATGCTAATTACAGCTCAACACTAATGCTAATCCTGACATCTGCTAATTAAAAGATCACATCTTCTGCAGAGTCAGCAGTGCTATTCAAATGAAAACATTAATCAGTTTAAAATTAAAAAAAAAAAATCAATCAACAAAGCAGGAATTTTAGTCCTTGGTTCAATTAATATCAAAGTGCAAACTGGGAGTAGTCAAGAGCAAGTGTCAGTACGTTCTCTGAGAATATCTGATACTCAGTAAAAAGGGAATTTTTCAGCACTGTGTGATTTCTCTGTTCTCGGTAATTGCCCACTTTCTCTTATTCCTTCTTTAATCCTTGCTTCACTGTAATCACAGCACCTCTGAAACTCAAGACCAACCAACATCTCAGGGTATAACCAAGGCAAGCACATTAATCTATGCATGTACATTTAAATCACTAAGATGTCCCACTTAAGCTTAATGGGACCGCTCTTTTCTACAGCTAACACATGCACCTACAGGATTAGGGCCCTCATGGGCAATTACAACCCATTTACATCCTTTACTATCAACCACCTCTTAGAGATGACAGTCCAGATTTGCTTCCCATTTCAGCAAACACAGTAGGCAGGTAAGAAGAATCAAAAGCAGGATGCAAACCTGGATGCAAAAAGCATCCACCCCATGAATTAAATATTGAGATCATAAAACCCCAGCAAACAGTGTGCACATGCTTGGACCTAACACACAGGGCTCCCTGATTCACCCATTTCTGTTGCTTTACATTTTGTCCTCAGTCCTTGTTTTTCCTTTGAGGGACTTCCCACTGCCCAGCACCTCCATTCGTTCATCCTGGAAGAGCCCTCCCCCATGGCAGCTTTGCTCTCCTCATGAAAGAAGCTGCCACTTCCCAGACCCTGCTTACCAGTTTCTTCAGTGCTTAGAAACCATGGTACAGGTGCTCCACAGATAAAGTAGCTCTGAATAGACAAGGACCCTCTTGAATTTCAGAATCTTCTCCACCTCTTTCTGGAAAGGTGGATGCTGCACAAGTAGGCGTTTCTGTTCATTCTGCAGCTTTCTTCCTGGTTATTTTTGGCCCCCAGACACTAACATCTTGGGTTAAGTTTTCAACGGTTCTTGTTAAATTTTGGATGGGGATTCTGTGTGCTGCTCCATTCTGGAGAAATACATTTGCATTTCTGGGTGAAGGAAGAGATGGAGGTATTGAAGTAGCTCTGTCTTCAGCCAGCCTTCACTCCAGAGACATCATGAAGATGGGTTAGGGGCTCCTGGAAGTCCACCCAAGTTCCGAAAGCACCAAACCCAGCCACTGTCGTGAGAAAGTCAACTCTGAACAGGGCCAAGTCCCACCACAACACATCCAAAGAGTGAGCATGTGCCCCATGCAGTTTTTCAACTCTTCCTGGTCTTTACCAGAGACAGGAATATCAGGTTATCAGAGAATCAGATAGACTACTCCAGTTTCCAAGGAAATGAGAAGAAACTGGGAGTAACTGGAGATTTTGAGAAGATGCAGAGAAGATTCAACCAATGGCATCCCAACAGCAACAGCCTCCTATGGAGCCACCTTCTAAAAATCATATTTACTATGTGCCAGAAGGATGCCTATTGGTAAAAATGAGGCACGGGAAGTTGCCTCAAAAAAAAATAAAATTAGCTTGTCTTAGTGGGGCAATACTCCTACAACCTTTCAAAAGAAAGAAACAATCCCAGCAAAAAGAAAAAGCAATAGCAGCTTCCAAGCCAGCACTGGGCCAGCAGCAAAATAAGGCTCTTCACTCATTTAGCATGCTACTGTTTAAAATTTGTTTAAAATAGTCTGCATTTATTGTTTTGCTGTAGCAGAATAGAAAAAAAAAAAAGAACTCTTTAAATTTGTTACACCAGTTAATATTTTTATTTATAAGGAAACCACAAATCGAGTTTACTGCCTTTTTAACAATGCTAATATGAAAATGCTCTTTTGATGTAAGGTGCCAAGGTTTCTTTCCTTCACCACCTCAGCTACATCCCCTGCAATTGCCATCTTACTTACTCTGGGAAAGCCTTACACTGTAATATATCTCTGGCTCACAATACACTGTGGCCAGTTATAAATTAGTCATGTTGATAAAAGGTCTAACAAAGTTACCAGTATCATTCTGCAACGCACAAGTAATATTACCAAGTCTGATTTAAATAGAATAGGCAATTCAATCAAGCAAAAAATGTGACAGAGCCTTCCAACTGCAAAAGAATCTTAAATCATTAATGAAACTAAGAATTTAATGTATGCAAATTAAATTATATATGCATATTTCAATGGGCTAAAAGTTTATGTGCATACTTTACTCAGGAATCTGTCTTGTGATACAATTAGAAAGAAATGGTGACAATTCAGATTTTTTATTACTTTGGAGTGTAAAGCATTCATATAATTTATGTTCACTTAAAAAGGTACAAAAATCCATCAATTAAAGCCAGACTTCCGACGGTATAAATAGACCACAGCCCCATTGAAAGTGCTATAAGCACCATCTCAATACATCATTTGAGGATCAGGTCTCACTAGTCTCCGCTTGTTGAAAAAAAAAAAAAGAGGTTATGGAAACCTGGGCACCAGCTTTCACAGAATTTGAAGAAAATAATCTGAGACCTCTCCTCCTCTGGTAATCAAATTCGGAAACAGGTTCAAAAGTTACCAGGGCACGACACAGGGCACACCGACCTGTACAACCATTAAATAAGCTTTTTTTCCTGGCAAAACACTTCTTAAAGGTGGGAAGGGAATATGTGATAAAATATTAATCTTCTTGATTGTGTTCTAAAAAAAATGTTACCATCTGATTGCAGAGGATATGACATTTCATGGCTACTAAACATCTCTTAAAAATCAGTATATTGAAGCTTTTCCCCTTTTCAGTAAAGCAGGCCAAAGAAACATCCCCCCAACCAAATGTCAAGGTTTTTTTGACTTCTGAAATCTAACCCAATATTTCCTGCTATAAGCCATTAACTGGGAAGACATGAAAATCCAGGCAGTCAATGGGCCCTTTAGGAAACTATTTTTTTTTTCCCCAGCACAGAGAATTGCGCTATTATATTGATTAAAATACACACTTACGTTGCCACAGTGAAAGCATCCATTGAAGTTCAGGGCAGTAAATGAGAAACAAGATATCATTTTCCAGTCTGAGGCAGAATTTACTAATTTACTACCTACTCCTTTTTTTTTTTTTTCCCTTTTCCTTTTTTTTTTTTCCTTTCTTTTTTCCTTTTTTTTTTTACCCCCAACAGATTAACAACACTCCCAATGAAGAAATCACAGCAAAGGAGAAGTACCAAGGCAGACGTTCCCAATGTGCAGCACCACTTCCAGCTAACGTAGAAATGGTGCCCACAGAGCCAAAACTCACCAACTTCACTAGCTGCACTGCTCACCAATCTGCCAAGATGCTGAGCCCTCCCCATTTGAGGTGGAAATCTGGTTTAGGCTCAAACCCAGCAAAGCCTATGCTCAACTGCAAGGGAGGATATAAGCCCTATTAGTGCATCTGCATAAATGCTTTGTTGCATTAAGACTCTGCCCGTTTACACCTCTTCCTGTTATCATTTCTCTCTGGGCAATCACTAAATCACATAGGATCTAATGACCTAATTAAAACATTTCTTAATGCTCACAGCATTTGTGATGCTAGCTTTCAACACAACTAATGGCAAATGAAGGTTAATAACTGGTAATTATCATATTCCTTTTAAGCTTTTGTTTTTAAACAAAAGAGTGAAAATACGAAAAATAAATCACTGCAAGAAAAGAGCAAGCACGTATGCCATTCCTGAACAGAGTTAAACACTATTCACAAGAATACATAAGCTATAAAGGCCAAATATTAAAAACATATAAGGTATTCTAGACATATGAATCTTAGAGACTGCACATACTCAGAATTTCAGCTTTAAAAAAAGAGCCATCTGTAGAAAAAGCTATCAAAATACTACCTTACCAATCTATAGAAATCAGACTGATGTCTTGCTAAGATGCAATTATTAAAGTCCATCCTCTAACATTTCACTGCTCTGTAAACGAGTTTGTTCTTTGCTACAACTGTCCTTTCACATATGTATGCCAACCAGTCCCCATGCCCCATTTTTACTAATGGAGCTTCAAATTTACATACTTTCAAAAAAAAAAAGAAGAAAACCCCAACCTTTAAAGAAGTAATAATAATTTAAAAAAAATCAACACTACAGAAGTCAGAGCAGCTCCATGTTTGTGTTAACAGCTGCTGTAAAACCAGAGGGAACACAAGCCTACATTAAAATAATATTTAAGATTCTCACAACAAGAGACTAGCAGATTTGCAGAAATACAGAATGATATTCAGAAAGAAGCTGGTGCTTGGACTTGTCTATTCAAGTGTGTCCTTCAGTAGGAAAGGCTGGTCTTAATGCAACGCCTCGATGCTATTCAGGCTCAATCAGCTCTTTCTTACAGAGGCAGATGCTAAAGCTGTATTGACCAGAGCCCCTAGTGTACCACAAGCTCTAACCAGAAACCAAGTTTTCTCCAATAAAAGGAGGATTTGTTCAGATTTCAAATTTACAAATATTAGGAAAATTACTGAAAAGAAGATTCAACTAAGATATCATTAAAAGATTATGTTTAAATCCCTTGGACCCTGGCTCTACCTGCAAGTGCTGCCCTGGAGAGGAAGAGAGACAGATTTTGAACTCACACTTAGGAGCTTTACAAAGTTATAGCCTTCATGCTGCTCAAAGGTTTATTTATGCAAATTAATTGTATTGAAAATGAACACACGTGTCTTCGTGACCTCAAGAAATTTTCAGGAACAGGTCTATGCAAAAGCACTTTGCTTTGCCACTGTAATTAGGGGATAATGCTGACCTGAAAGTAAGTAAAGATGTTTGATGCACAGATAAATCCCCAGCAATTGGAGCAATTCACCAGGACTATGCTGTAAACAGACATCAACAAATTGTAAAAAATGCCCTGAATCTGAGAGAGATCGTTGTAATGAAACACGCGCATAGTTTCATAAGACTATGGAAGGCATGAATATGTTTCATAATCAATGACTTGAAGCAAAATCACCAAGTCCAAGGGCTACCAAGTAACACTGAAGAGAACATTCTCAATCCCCTGAATCAGAATTAGTCATCTCCAGCAAAGGTGGCTAAAATTTTCAAGTAATATTGTCTTTTTTTTTTCTTTTTTTAAGGCAATGAGTCATACAAAGTCCTTTATTGGATCTAACCCCATGCGGCTTCCCTTCGATTTTTTAATTTGATCCGACAATTATGACTAAAGCACAAATTGAATTTTTAAGCCACACCAAAGTAAACATTCAGCAACATCTGCTTTGTTTTCCTTGTTCATTTAAAACTTATTCAGAACAATAGAAGTTTTAAATGCTTTTTCATCATTAGCTGACATTCTGTATTTAAATACTTCTATCGGCTCTCCTTTTATTTAGGGAAAGTAACATACGCCATTTTACACCAAGACTAAAGAACAAAGACTGTCCTCTAATGAGGGCAAAATTATCCAAACAATGGCATCACAGAAATTATACTAGCTGTTAAAAAAAAAAAACCAACAATAAACAAACCAGCCACCAGTGTGTTACTACTATAGTACAGTCCTAAAAATCCCCATCTCCATTCAGTTCAAAACGAAGGGCTGTTCAAGGATTCAGTCACCTGCTTAAAAAAATTAAAACCAACAGTGCAGAGAAGAAACCAGCACCAAATAATTAGGAACTGGGTGAGTGAATTTAGTGCTACATATCTGCAATATTGATGGATCCAGACATGTGCTATGCATATATAGCTCGGCCTTTAAGATGCAAAATGCAGTTTGCTCTCGTGTCTTTCTCTGAAGTTCTGTGCAAGTTGTAAAATGAGTTTGCATGACACTGAGGTTCAATTCTGTTTGATTTTATTGGAGTAGATTAGAAACAGTGGGAAGAGAGAGAACAGAACACACCTTGCTTAGCAAGTTACCATACGTATATATACACACACATATACATGTGGGTTTTTATATATATATTTATATATACGCACGATGTTCAGTGTTCTCTAGAGCAAGAGACTTAGCCAACACATTGGGGACTGACCTTCAGAGCACCTACGGTTGGAAACAGGAAGGTTGGGAGAGCCACCAATACCCCAGAGAAAACCTCACACACATTTTGAGCAGCTCTGCACTCCTCACACCATCCCGCAGCTTGTACTACTACCATGCAGCTACACAAAAATCAACTGTAAACCAGCCAGGAAACCAATCCCAGGCGAAAACAGCCCAGCACGAGCTACAAACCCAACATAGATTTTAAAATTAGAGCTTCGTTTCCCAGCCTGGTTCCCCATACAGCCACAGAAACAGATGGCAAAACGAAGAGGTTTGATTTGGGGGTGGAGAGGAAGCAGCCAAAACTTGCATTGGAACATCTGTCCAAACTGCAGCTCTTGGGGACTCAAGAAAGGCAAGTAGAAAAAAAAAATTATTTTTCTTTTTTTAAGTCTTAAGAGACTAGTAGGACCTATGCACACCATATTCATAGGATGTAGTTTCACTAGATAAACCCTTAATTTGTCAGGGACCAGGAGCTTAGGGCTGCAATCTGGGAAGCTCCTTTCCCACCAACAGGCTCAGCATCCCAGGGCACCTACCCGAGGGATGTTTTTCCACACGAGTTGAGGCAGACATGTCTCCCAGCATCTGCCTTTTCAGCATCTTCACAGACTTTTACGTTCAGTCCTTGAAAGAAAAAGGGAGAGTAGAGGTGTAATTGCTCAGGTTCGCAGGCTACTACATATTCTTGGGGAAAAAAGCCATGGAGGTACAAAAGCACATGATGGGAGTCCCACGCTCAACGTACAGGACTGCACAAAAACTAACAGGAGGGATCACTCATATTCCACCACACCTGCATTTATTTTTGTGATAGTTAAGGTACATGCCTTACACCAATTCAACTCTTGCCAGTCCTCCTTTGAGTGAGCCAGAGCTCCTCCTGGGCACAAGCTCTGTGAAGACCAGGGGCCATTTCAATTCCTCCCCACGCACTTCTTGCTGGATCAGCTTTGCTGTGCCAGGTACCAGCTTATCACACAGATTCACATTTTAAATTGGAAATGCTCTGCAAGCCAAGGAGAGTAATTTCCTGGGGTGGGACTCACCTCCTCCATCTTAAGGTATCTGCAATGTAAATGTCTCCATCTGAGTTTGTCACCTTAGGATTCCTTTACAGTCAGTGGAGAGAAATAAGCTTTTTAGGGTGCAATTCATCTGACCTATTTTAAATGTCTACATGAGAAGGAAAGGAATCATGTCTCAGAAGTGCCTGCCTCTTTCCATTAGCTAGAGGGCTAGTTTAAATGATTAGCTTGCATACAGACATCTCTGTTCAGCCAGATAAACTAAACCTACCTCATCCTTCTCCTTTTAAAGAACAAAAACCAAAAAAAACCTAGAAAACCAAAACCCACACAAAAAAAACCCACAAAATCAAAACAAACCACCACAAAAGCCACACATACTAATCCCACAGCAAAAGTGGGGTGCAGAATAAAAGAATAAAATTATAAAAATACCAATTAGCTAAACAAACAAGCCAGAACAATGCCTGCTTCCTGTGCACCACACTTCAGCGCTGCAATAAAAGCTTGCTAATGAGCCTGTCAACCATCCCAGGCTTATCCGCTAGCAGCCTACAGCAGCAACCAGCTGGCCGACCACCAAACGTGCCCCTGTGGATGCTCTCCACAGCGGCAGCATCTCACTCTGCACGGCTCAGCCCAACTCAGTGACCAGGAAGGCACCAGGAGAGCAGGCAGGCTGCTCACTGGGATGCTTTTCTAGATACCTGACCGCTTCAAATAATTCTGTTCAGTTATTTCAGGGAGACGAGAAAAAGGTAAACTTGCAAGGACGCCATACTCATCAAAAAGCAGACAGCAGAAGCTCAAGCAATTTGGAGCCAAGGTTAGTTGCAAGGAAAGCTAAGCATTTGTCAGTATAAAAACATACAGAAGTAGGATCCAAGCATCATCCACTACTTCTGCATAAAGTAATAAATAAAAAAAAGTTTTGTATCTTTGCTCCCTTCATATCCAACATATAATAGGTGCTATTTCTGGAACAACAACTTCTAAGGTGTCTCCAAAATGCATAGGCTTTAGCACATCATGATTTTGGTGAAGTCACTGTACACATGCAACTTCCCACTGGAGTGTTCAAACATCGTTTTCACTCAGTGGCATATACAGAGCTGTCTACAGAGAAAAGACATGAAACGATAAAGGTCAGCATGGGGACTGAAGGAAGTTCAGCAGATGGATCATGTGGCACGAGGGGATTACACCATGCCACACTTGTACAAATGAACTCAATACTTCTACTGCTGGTACCTGCAGGCGATGGCCCTGTTAATCGTATGTAAGTAATAACTTGTAAGTTATTACTTATAGGTAAAATAAAGTGACAAGACGTTGCACTTTCTAAAGAAACTTCAATTTCCCACATATTCTAGCAATATTATGAGTCACCACTAAATTACTTTTCAAATGCGTCTCCAAATTGAACGAAGCAGATATTTGCAAGCCTCTCCAAGCAGATTCACTCTTTACTTTTCCAGGAAAACTCTTATCCAAGCTAACATGCAGGAAAATTCAAGTCGACAACATTCAGCTCTCAATTAGCGGCTATTTTTAATTAGCTACAAACACTATATCCAAAGACTCTATCAGCAGCAACTGGCCTGAATCAACACATAGTTTTTGAGGAAAACAAACAAAGCGAGCCCACACAAGAAAACCTCTGCTGGCCTTCATCCAAGCACGCAAAATAAGGGACATTTCCATATCACTTCAAAGATTTCAGAGCGTTGGCCAAAGCCAAATTAATAACGGAAAGACAGCTTCTTCTCAGTTTAAAAGCGAAAATGCACTCTTCGCTATACACTTATCTGACAAGAGCAGTATAGAGACAAGGACAAGAAAATCATACCAATATGAAAAACGAGGAAATAAATTTTTCATTGGCCTGATATCCCAAAATGTAAAGAAGATGAGAACCGATAGGCAAGGCTGTGAGAAAAGGCAAAAGGGAAGGAAAAAAAAAATATCCCCTCCCTTCTTAAGCTCATTGCAGCTAGAAAATGGAGGCAACCACAAGGCTATCTGCTCATCCTCTTCCATCGGCACATGCCAATATCTTTTTTTCCATGATGTAACATCAGCACCTAGAGCTGAACACCACACCGCAGACATTGCAAGGCAACGTCAAGATATCGCAATGTGATTAATTTGTGGCTCCCAGCAGGTCTTCCCAGATGATGAAGTGTCTTGCCAGCTGCTCAAATCTCAGTACCGAGACCACAGACCTGCATTAAACAAAGCACTGCTCCAGCTATTATTTTATCTCGTCCTTTTGATGAAAGATGTCCTCTTGCTTAATTTAAACAATTGCTCCATGTTACAATAGCATCAGTAGATACACATAGATCATCTTTACATACCCGGGATGTCTGACGTAATGAGTCTGGAAATGGAAGTGGAGAAACTGTAAGAAAATAGACTAGGCGTCCGCCTAGGAAAAGGCTGGGGTAGCCAGGCGTCAGCCCCTGCTTTGCTGGAAAGGCACAAAGGGGTCCTCATTTCTCCCCTCAATCAGCAGAAAATTGGCACAGACACTGGAAAGTTAACATAATTACAGAGCCACCTTTGAACGTTATTACTGCACGCACACAGAAGTTTAACTGCGTGGCTGTGATTAGTCCCTTACTCCCTAACACACCAAAAATTAGGCACGTTAGCCAAAATTAGGCAAAAACAGTAGTAGAAAGTAAGCAACATTGCTAAGTGGAATAATTAGGTTGCACTGCAGCAAGACACCTTGTGCTGCCTCCAGCATGGGCACTATCCCCTTCTCATCATAGGTTTTGTGTAACAAATGACCAGGTGGGTTCCCTCAAGTCCTGATGATGTTGTAAGGAGTCCTACAGTGATGTTGTAAGGAGGAACTTTTCCTTCCTTGTGGCATTTGCACAGCATTAGTTTTTGCTACTGAGACCGTTGGCACATGGGGGAACTTCAGCAGGAACTGCAGCCTCTAAGTCCACACAACTGCACAAACTCCTCAAGTTTTACAAGGGTGACTTCTAGACAGGGAAATGGGACCATAAAATACCTCTTAGTGCAGGAGCAGCACTGCTCCCATGGACCTTTGCCAAGGGCCACCACATCTCTCAGGAAGGGAGACATCAGTGGTGCCTTCACAGCGTGTACCAACCCAACCAGCACACCCAGCATGTGTGGCAATTCTTTTCAATTAAAAACATCGGCTTAGCTTTAGGAGCCACAGAATGCTAGTAAAAAATGTTACCTCCCTGTTTAAACAGCGACCCTAGAAATTCATCTGTGATGGATTTTTCTTCTCATTTTAGAGTCCCATTAAGAGTTTGAAATTACGTGAAATGCTACACCTCTGCAGCATTTACATACAAAAAAAAGAAGAAAAAAAATTACACCAAGTTACCATTCCCAGTTCAGAAACAAATTACCAAACTCAGCTCAGAAACCACTATGTATGGAGATACTTAGACCAAGTTACTTCTGTAGAAGAGTAGATGTCAAGTAGACTTCAGTCCAGTGAATTTTGCATCTTCATTTTCCTGACCGACTTCTAGTTTAAGCAGATCATAATGGGACCATGACTTTTTCTAGCAAGCTGTGCTTTCGTGTCCAAGTTTCATCTGCAGAAAGGACCATTTTTAAATGTTTGGGTTGGTTTTTTTTAAGGCTGGATTATAACCTGGCTTCCATGCAGGTACACAGCTGAGACATGGCCTGTCTGAGCACCTCACTGAGCTCATGCCAGAGCCAAGAACGCCTGTCATCTTTGCACAACTAACAAAGCAGTTATAAACGCAGCTCTCATTGCTCCTGCCCTTCCCTGCTGCCCACCACCATCCCAGAGGGATGATTTCATGTCAGGCAGCTTCAGCACCCTCAGCACCAAACCAGCCCTGGGGACACCATCTAGGATGCTCAAGAGGATCACGTTTGCTGGTATTTGACCCATGGCTCTCGGCTTGCTGTCTCTGCCACAAAGACGACTCGTATCCAGCTGCAGATCTATGGAAGAGCCCCTTAAAATATGCCTGTAAGCTCCATGTTCACAGGCTGTATTCCTCAGTATACCACATACGCAAATCACCTCGCAAGCAGAAATTACCCCTCAAGCTCAGGCAAGCACCATGGCAAAATATGTAGGGCTCCCAGACACATGAATTCCTGTACTTTACACCCAGCCTTGCAAGTCTATGTTTCGCATCTGGTGGGATTAGCTGTGCACCAGAGAAGAAAAATGTCTCTGTAATTAAAAGTTACCAAAAAGTCCTGAGAGCTGTACAGCTTTTAAGAAAAACAATCACATTAACCAAAGAGCAGGGAAGATGAGCAGCTGGGGTATCAAATGCTGGAGGACTCCTAAGCTGGCATCTCAGCATATCATTAAGGCACAGAGCTCACAGCTTCTCCTGACTCCTGTAAGGGAAGATTTTGGTTTTACCTCTAGAAGGAGAAATCACTTAAGCACCACCTAACCTGATGTAAAGACAGCTGCTGTACAATGCAGGGGAGCAGCAGGGCAGATGGGGATTGATCAAAATGCAGTTTTACAGCAGAGGCACTCTGGGACTCTTTTCATTCGAAAGCAAACTTTCTGTATAAAAAGGCCCTTTTGCAGGAGAGGACTACACCACTCAGAAAATTCACATCTCTCATCCTCAGAGATCACCACAGTATATTCTTATAAGGCCACTATTGAAAAAAAAAAAAATTAAAAAAATACATTTTCAGGTATTCACATTCCTTCTCAGCTTCATCTTAGGAAATGCAAGACATGTAATTGTGTATCAACAGCTGAAAATCCTGTGCAGTCCACACATTCAATGAAATCTTATCCCTGTGAGCTGTATGGAAAATTATAATGGAGTCCACTGTTTTGCTGGAAAAACAGATATATACCATTGCATCTCTGATAATGCTTCAAAACTGGAAGCCCCATTTAGGGTATTTGTTCCCTGGTGGAGGGTCCCACGGTAGCTGTGCCATATAAGAAAGCACTGTACTTCCAATGGAAAAAAAAAACAAGGAAAATGAGAATATTTACCTACATTACATTTTTTCTCATCGCTGGACACAATACAAGAGGCAAACACCCTCTGGTGAAGCCTGCCTTCCTTATGCATGGACTAGCCTCCTTCCCTTAGTCTCACTGATTTGATGGGACTATTATAAACCAAAGAACTGCTTAAGGACATCAGCACTGACCCCAAGAGTCAACTACCATGCTTCTCTGGTTTGTTTTTTGAGGATTTTTCTTTGTGGGTTTTGGTTTTTTTTTTATTTCCACAAAATTTAAGCATCTTAAAAGCTCTAGATAAAGGATAAGATTATTGATATGTATGTGCATCACTTGATATGCCAAACAATATGCCAACAGGGAGGTCCTGAAGCATGCAAAGCCTGGCCCAAAAATAACTGTTGGCAGAATCAGAGCCTAATTCTGCAACATATTATAATTTCCCTACATATACATCCTATTCTCACTCCTGTGCTCTTGTGTTATCTTCTCCCCCCGATCACATTGCAACTCCCTACACCAAAAAAAATTTTAAAAAAGCCCAAACCCCAAAACACGTTGCACAGCTATCTCACAGTCACATCTATTATTCAAGAAAGGTCTCATTGAATAAATGTCTGTTCAGAGGCTCTAAACAAATTTCATTTCTGAACACCACTGTCTGCAGCCCAGCGGGCCATTTCACCAAGATAAGATCACACATTTAATCAAACGCTTCAAAAAAGAAATACACACCAAGTTTGCTTAATAACGTCAAATAATAAAAGTGCAGTGCTGGCAGCATACTAATTTTTAGTGCTTTTTCTTCTTCGAGGGTTGTCTCAATAGTGAAGGTCAACCGTACATGGGATTTCTTCTAATTAGGATTTCTGGTAAAGGCTAGACCTGCTTACTCTCACCATTTAGCCATGGTTTTCCCTAAAATGAAGACATCTCTCTTTCATTTTAAATTAAATCATTGCAGTATCCCACCCAAGTGTGACAGACAAAACTGCATAACTCTGCTAACTCAACAGAGAATGTAAATGAAATACAACAAAAAACACATCTTTGTGGTCAACGAGGAACCACCCACACAAATGTCTATGGTATAAAAGGAAAAGTGATTTACAGGAAAAAAAAAAAAAAGTTATTATCTGCTTGGTGTTTGACTACAGCTCCTACTGCAGCCCAGCAGAGACCTATTTGAGTTAGAAATTAGGAGTGGACTTGGCAACCCTAGGTCAACATACACTTTGCCATTTATTTTATTGTAGTAGTATTAGGAGGAAGCAACTCAAAGAAACAGCGTTACGTTACTATTACTGCAAAATACACTATATTACTACAGACCAGACTTCCATGATATTCTTTACTAACTTGCCTATTACTTTGGCTATTATTTTTTATTTATTTATTTATTTGTCAGCTTTACCACAGTGACTACTGCTGGAATAGGCTTTGCCCCCAAATTACATGAACTTGGGAGGAATCCTGGACCCTCGCTGTGCTCAAGCCTGCAGCTTGAAAAGGGGCAAACAAAAGCTGGCATCCTCACCCTTACAGCCTGGCCCATGGGTTATGCTGGTCTGTCCTTTGGTCACACGGGATGAAGGAGCGATCAAGCGTAAAGGCATTGGAGAAGACAACCCCCCATCTGCTGCTCCCAAAGCTGGAGGAGACAAACAGCAAAGCGGCTCTTAGATATATCCCCCACCATATCCCATTCTCCCTGCCGCAAACATCCCCACAGACATTGCAGAGGTCCAGATTCTCCCCTTGAATGGGAAAATTACAGCTTCTTAGTGTAGGCTGGCATAACAAACCACTTGAGTCTACAGGCCAACACCTTTCTACAGGTGCTCAAGTTTTACCCAATGTCTCAGCCCCACTGCAAACACAGAGCTGCTCACGTGGGAATATCCTCATGTGCTCAGTGATGTGTGCCCGTACTTCTCATCAAAACAAGGATACTTGCACACGTATAATTCCCTTGTCACATTTTAGCCTTCCTTTGGAAAACTGGTGATATTATATGGAGAAGCGTTCCCCACTCCCGCAATCGAAATGCATTGCACAGACTTTAGAAAGACTCATTGCAAATTGGTGACCTACTTAAGGAGATCTATAAAGTGCATTACAACTGTAATTGTGGATCGCTTGTCAAAAGGTCACAAGTTATCACTTTATGCAGCATAATCACTATATTTCAAATACCTATCAGGATGAATTTTACACAAGGACACACACATCATTTAGGAGTCGCACCAAATAAAGCAGCAATTGTAATATTACTGTCCTTCTTTAAAAAAAAAAAAGTAAAAGAGAGGAGAAAAAAGACACACAGCCACTCCACACACCTGCATCCATTAAAGATAATCCAAAATGACATTTTCTTGAACAAGCCTGTGCTGTGGGAGTTACAAGTGCAATAGTCACATCATAATTTCCCTTGGAAGGAAGCGGGATATATACGCCACATTTCCAAACGATTAAAGGCCTTGATTGCAATATCCAAAGGAGTAACATTTTAGATCACACACACAGTTCCAACGAGGTCGAGCTGAAGCGCACTGTCCAATATAGCAATCTGTGGCGTGCTGAAAACAAGAACGGCTGTTCTCTGGATACTCTGGATAAGCTTTCTACTACAGGATTATAGACCAGTTTTGTGTACCTCCAGATAGCCTTAACATAAAAAGTCATTTAGGACAGAATCTAAAAGTCTTATGTTACTGTGGAAAAAAAGGAGGGCGGGGAAAAAAAAAACAAAACAAAAGATGCAAAAGAACACACAGACAAAAGTGGCAAATAAGGATCCACATTACATGGCAGATATTTGTGGATACAAAACCTGCAGCATACATCTTGCTGGGGGGGGGCGACCAACAAAAACCTGTCCCTTTTGAAGTGAGTGACGGGAATTTGCACCATTTCGAAACGACGATGTGTCAGTCAGTACTACATGCACACATGCACACACATGCGCAATGGCAGCGTGAAAGAAAAGGAGTTAACATGATCCCTGAAATTCTCCTCAACTTTCTCCAACAGTAAAATCTATTCAAAGAGATGGTTACGATGGGTGCTTTTCTTTTTCCTTTCCCCCAGCAGTCTTTGGAGCAGAGAAAAAGAAAAAAAGAAAGAAAGAAAAAAAAAGAAAAAAGAAAGGAAAAAAAGAAAAGGGGGAAGAAAAGAAAAAAAAGGAGGAAAAAAAAAGAAAAAGAAAAAAAAACAGAGAGCTATTGAAAATCTCCTTACAGGGTCAGCTGTCACTGGAATGCATTTGAGTATTCAGGGTATCCACCCATGCAGAACATCAAAAACTGGGCTTGGGTCCCTCCCCAATTCTCACGGGCTTAAGCCAAGGCTTGGTTTGTGACACGGCGCTGAATAGCAAGGCAGCGCAGTGCCTCTGCAGGGCTTGTAAACAGCAAGACCCGCCGATCAAACAGAACGGGGGTGTTGCTTCTGCTTAACGCTTCCCTTTTCTCCCGCTGTCCTCCAACACAACACACCGGGTATGTATAAAAAAAAAACCAGTCAACAGCTCAGCAGCTCCCGGTGCTCGGCTCTTTTGAGCTAAATTCCCCATCTAACCTAGATCAGCCCAAAGTTAGCTAGAGTACTTATCTCTAACATACCCCTACTCCTCGCTTGACGGAAAACCTTGACATCCCCAAGAAAGCTGCAAACAGCACTTCTGTAACACAGTGACACTGCTCTCCTGCACTCTGAGGGCAGTGAAAAAAATTCTCATTAAGGCAGGCTTGGGATCAGCAACTTCAGAACGGGAACAGGCCGCTACAACAAATAAGCAAGGACCAGCGCCAACTCTGATAAAACACGCAGTTGCTCAGCTTATCTGAAAATGTGTTGTTTTATTTTGATGTTGGACTATGAATCAAGCAACTCAGTTGAAATTTTAAAATTGCAGGCCTGTGCACAAGTATTTTTGTTGTTATTGTCCATCACTGCACCTACAGTTCAAGAACGCAAAGAATAATCAGAAAATCAATAGGGAGAGAAGTTTTTCCAGCAACAGAATTAAAAAAAACTCTATACATCAGCACTGTCATTTCGTAAACAAAACCTATGAATGCGCACACACAGACATACAGATGCAGGTACATTTTTTGGATATAGGCGCAATTCTTAGGTACCTCTTTTTCACTTCCCCAAGTTTGAAAAAAAAAAAAATCAGAACTGTGTCTGTTCCCTAAACTGTGATATTTATAAGTCTATATATGTGTCTGCAGTTAATAAATGGATGCACTAAGACTGCACTAGTCAGAATGTTTTTCTCTCTCTAATTTTAAACAGTGTCTATTCATTCAGCGTCCTCACCTCTGTAATTCTTGGTTCCCGCAGAGTGGGAAAGACACTTACTGTAAAAACTCATATGCATTGTATGCAATGACTGTCACAAGCAAACTACTTCTCGTTGGTATAAAACCACTTAGAGTCTTATCCAAAGGTGCCAGGTTTAGACCAGACCCCTTTTCAGAACAGCACTGTTCAGCGCTGGCACCTTTGCACATGACTTTATAGTAGGGCAATTCATGATTACATTTTAAGCACCACTTCTACAAAAGCACAGAGTCCTATTTCACTTTAACTTTGCATTACTGTAAGAAAACATTCATGTCGATCCTTTGTATTTATGACATTTCGCTGTAAGTTTTAGAAATGCATAGCTCCGTTGTGAAGTTCAAAATCAATGACCTTACCTGGTATAAATCAATGCAACTGCAATCAAGTAAGTAAAGCTATTGCAATTAATAGTAGCAAAGCTATGATCCAACCTACTTAAAACATTGTGCAAAATATTTCAAAGCTGTTCCCTGTCAGGTATCCACTGCAATGAATCGGAGCTGTGCTACAGACTGCTGAAGCATTAGGTTTGTAACCACTGAAATAATTCCTATGTAATTACTCACATGTTGACTAAGGTGCTTTAAAAGAAAATAATAATAAAAAAAAATATGGTAGTGTAAGGCCATACATCAATGGATGCTCTGTAAAAGTTTATTATGATTAGGCATTTAAATGAAATATATAACTTCATATTGCCTAATTAGGACAGCTTCCAAACACTTCTTTGCTTCCTTCAGAATGGTATCTATTTCATGACCCTTGAAACTGAAAGCTGTCAAGTCTCAAATGGACATGTCTCAATTTTAATTTTCGACTGTTTTCATAAGTAGATTTTAGAAGTGTGCACAGACTTCAAGTCTTCACCTGCATACACAGCTTTGTTCAGCCCGAAGTGTCACCTCTGCCAAAGACATTACAACACAATTAGTAGAAACATGATGCTGAAGTGGGGGAACATTTTTGAAAAGATACCACATCTGAAATTCTGGAGCATCTTTTGAGAAGATACCACATCTGAGATTCTTGAGCATCTTCCCTTCACAGGGAAGCCAACAGAAGCGCTCCATTGATTACAGCGGAAACTCCATCGCAGATGCAGCAATACCTCCCTTGGACGGGAGTGGGCCTGAAGTAATAGAGATTAAAAGTTTAAAGAGGGAGGAAAAAAAGAGAAAGAAAAAAAGACAGAAAGAAAAAGGCCATTTAAAAATGGTTTAGTCCTCATTTCTCTCCCAGAGGAAAACAGAGGTTTCAGACAGGCTAGTAAAATCCCACACTGAGCACTGCTTAGTAAGTAAAACAGTGGTCCAGAACACAATTAAAATGAAGTTTTTATTGCCTGAAAAGACTAGCTACCTTGCTATAGCTATAGATGCTTGGTGCAATAACTGATAAACACATCTGCCTTACAGGCAAAATCAGAAGGCTCTCTGAAAAGACTGCTGAAGTAAAAGTTATAGTGTCAAGGTGTCCTTAGAGAAGTCATCTTAAAAATGAACGCTTAGCTTGCACCCAGGAGACACACACGTTTCAGACTGCACACTGTAGATTATCTAGTGAGGAACATAAAGCAAGCATTACACCGCAAACTCGGAGGCTAAAAACAGGCAATGGGATAATGTCTTAGACAGCATCACATCACAGATTTGAGTAGGAGGTGGTTTCCTTGCCATTAAAGTAGCCACGAATTAAAAGTAGATGCTTAAAAGCAAGCTCCTCCTTCTTCTACTTCAGCAGCCTGCTCTGGGAGCTTCCACTGCCTGCAGGCACCAGGATGAAATCAGGGAGTCCTGGAGCATCTCAGCACCTACAAAGACGAGGACACATTCACATATGTCCCAAGCAGGGATTAAAGAGCCTGATATTAAGTGCTGGTGAGGATCATGACAAAGATTTGCCAAGGCAGACCCCAGGAGATGACAGAGTCAGAGGCCAGCATGCTAGACTGCCTCGCCTGGGACAGTCACGTACCTACTAATACCCCAGGGCAGAGTGAACTGTTATAAATGACGCATTTTCTAGCTCTCCATCCTATAGACACCTGAAAGCACTGCCTACAGACATAGCAGAGACTGAAGCATCAATGTACATTCAAAGTTTGGCATCACGGTGCATTTCTAGTATTCACATCCCAGCAGGAGGACATCTACTGAATGAGAAAGGGACCAGCAGGGAAGAACTGGGAGTCCACATGAACTACGGTAAACATCTCTCCAAAACTTCAACACTCACCAAGTGCATCCCACCTCAATAAGCAGCCCATCATCAAAACTGGCAGGAAAACACTTCTTTATTTCACAGGACTGTCCTGGTGTCTCAGTATTGTCCCAAGCAATACATCAATATCGTGATGCCTAGTTCTCAGAGCAGTATGATCATCACTGCTCCAAAATAATAATTCTTGAATTGTTCTTCCAAATCTCTCTTGTGATGTGCAAGAATGCTCTAAGGAGTAAGAAGTTTTGTCAAATCACTCCAATCACAGTCTTGGGCTGTTTCCACAACCACCAAGTAACATAATTTAGAAAAAAAAAAAAAAAAAAAGAAAGAAAATCTATTTAAAGCATAAAAAGCCTCATGCCCATCCTCCATGTTTTAGCTTTTCCCTGATCCATTCTTGCTCCCTGAATTCCATCTCTTCCATCAATCTTCAGCCCATTCGTTATACCGTGTCGCACATTAAACAGTTTCCTAGTCAATCTACGCCAGTCCCAACACTATTAGTATTAAAATCTGTAATAATACATCACCCATTCCCAGGACTACTCCATTTACAAAGACTTCACTCTCCCGTGTGCATCTCATTTACTTGTGTTGACGATGCATACGCTCATGCTCTGAATGTGAAAACCCTGATGGCAGCATCAGGCCGTCCAACTGACGTGCTGCACAAGGCTAAAGGTCATGCATATTCGTCTCCAGTCCTGGCTGATAATTTGGTCCACTTGCCTCTAAATCTTTACTTATTTTTATAATAGCCCTGCGATGCTAGGCAGCATGCAGACACCCAGCTTATCAGCCAGCCGGCTTGATGTGCGTGCCTGCATCTTCACCTACAAACCTGCTTGCGCTTCCCTCCCAGGCAGCAAAGGGCACCGGCTTCGTTTTTGTACGGCGGGCAGGGCAATTTGTTTTTTTGCTGCAGGAGGAAAAAGTCTCTTCTACAAATGCCAGGATAGGCAAGCCAACCACCTCCACCACATCACCCCCAGCAGGGAGGGACATGGTCCCCATGGCATCCCAAGCTGTGGGACCCACAGCCGAGCACTGGCTGCAGCAAACAAAGGAGGGGAATTGGCCCGGCAGGCGCTCAGGCACGAATTTCTTAGGCTGAGACACAAGCTGATCCACCATCTCCAGAGGGCACCGAGAAACCAAAAACCCAGCTCCTACTTTTATCAAACAAAACATCCGAGTGAGGACTTGCTAGCCTTAAACTTCATAAACACTATTAAAATCTCATTGCCCCACAAAGCAGGACTCGGTGTTTTCACTGTCATCAATCTGCACTGCCATTTAGCTTGCTCTGGAGTTAAATGCAAAATTAAACATATCCTCTCCTAACAGCCCCCAAAAGAAAATGGAAAATTCATATTTTATTGAATAATAAAAATCACACAGAACTCATGGGCCAACACTAGCTTTATAAAAACTTCAGTCCTTTTGGGAACAGACGCACCAGAGCTCTGTATCCACCTTACATTTTGCTAGCAGGTAACAAGACAACAGTCACTTTGTAGTAAACGAAGCCTAAATAAAGAAAAAGTACTCATAAGGAGCTGGAACAGGAGCAGCCTCAACCACAACAAGGGGGACTGACTCCTGCCATCTGAAAGCAGTTGTTTTAACCTTTAGAAAAAAATAGGGCTTTATGGTGGAGCCCTAACCTGAACTTTGTCACCCAACATTGGCACGGGTGCGCAGATTTTCTGCCTTCCCGCTCTGCTATTCTTAAGTGATGACTGCAGACTTTTTGACAGCAGCCTCTTTTAACCTGCAACACCTGGTCTACCCCATAAAAAACTCCATGGAAGGATTTTTTCTAATGAATACACAGTAGAAGCCTGTTCATATCGTGAACCCCTGGAAATGATGATAAATGAGCTCTACAAAGCACGCGCTACTACTCAATACCAAGCAGGCAGCATTGGCCGCGCTCTTTAAGAGACAGCATTCCACAACAAAAATGGAATTTATTTATTTTTAACTCCAGGGAAGATTTTTTTTTTTTGGTCAGCTTTGAAAATCTTGATCCAATGCTCTGGAATAATCAGTGCTGTAATACAGAAAGAAACTGCAACTAACAGACTACCTATCTGCCTTATATCAAGACACAGATGGCATTTTCACCCTTTTTTTTTTTGCATCTCAGCCTCCTCCTAAGCAACTAGCTGCCTGGAACCAGGACTGGGAGAGTGGAAATGCTAATACCTCCTAATGAGTGATCCAAACAGGAAAGTAAATACAACAGACAGGGGTTGTTTTGGCTAAAGGGATGAATGCTACAGCGACAAGCAGACAACAATCCATTGCTTTTGCTTTTGGCTGTATACAAGTTGTTTTAACTACCGCAGAGAAGAATCACACACCTATCAAGAAAGAGAGAGAAAGAGAGGCTCCTTTCCTGCTTTGCCATCCCTCCCACAAAACTAAACATCTGCCTGTCTACAGAGGAAAGGGTGGGAAAAAAACAAACCAAATCATCACAGGGCTACGTTGTTCCTATGGACAACTCTGGCCACAAAGCTGCTGATCAAACTCAGCCCTTGAAGGCAATCACCCAAGTACCCAGGGCACATTACTGGGGCACTGTACCTACACCTTCATTAGCCATAAAGGGCACCAGCTCGAGGTAGGCTCTGTAGACTGGGGAACAGGAAAGGGCTGCGCTCTGGCTCATGGCACAGAGCGATCATCAGCCTTACAACCATATTTCCAAGTTAAACAGTCAAAAGATGATTGCAAGGGGAAGGCAACTAAATAATTAAGCAAGCAAATAAACCAAGAGTTCAAAAAAAAAAAAAGGGAGCAGCATAAAAGAAAGCAATTTTTTTCCTCCAGCCATACATACCGGCCCTCTTGCTCAAAAATCCCTCTGGCAAATGCCAGCCCTATACTGTTTGAGCCGGCAAACGCAATCTCACAGGCAGGAGATGGGAAGCTCTGAACATCTCTAACAATGCATCTACCTGGACTGTATGTTTCCCTCTCTGGCTGCAAGGGAAAGAGAAGCTCGTGCCTACCTGTAACCTGGGGCTGCTGGGCTGGATGCAGACCTCTACCCTACCACCCCATACCTATGCACACGCGACCCCTGATGCACAGCCCCTGCCCCCCCCCCAGTTCGGCATCACCCCCACCCGTGCCCCATGCCCACCCTCTGCCTCCCGCTATCCAGGAAAGCAATTGCTTCTCGAGACACCCAATTAAATAGAAATGTAGATGCACGAAGAGGTGGGCATGAGGACGGGGGGGGATACATGAAACTCACAAATTTCTCAGTGTAACACCAGCAAACCCACCGGTCCAACGTGGTACCTTTCACAGAAAAACAGAAGGGAGAGCAAGAACAAAACCTACCAGGTCTCCTCCATCTACCCGCCACCTTCGCCAACCTAGCTGTCCATGGCCAAACCCGGCTGGAGCCTGCAAGGCATTTCCCAACTAGCAGCACACCCCTTGTCCGCACTGTCCCCCCCGAGCATGCAGACCCAGAGAGACGCTCCCCCGTTACCTGGAGGATCCAGCCCCCCTGAGGGCAAACTATCCTTATTACGGAATAATTCAATCCAAGCGTGCACCCAGGGCAGCTGGCACCCTTCAGCCCAACAGAACCAGACTAGGGTGCAACTGACGGCCAAGCAAGGGCTGGTGAGCATCCATCCGTTGGGTAGTTAGTTACCTTTAGTCACCTCCGGCTCCTGAGATGCAAGTCCCCATCAGTTCCTCAACAACCTGCAGCAGGGAGCTGCTGCCACAATCCAGCCATTAAAACCAGGGGTGGGGGTAGGAAGCAGACCTGGCCACAGTACCAAAGCCCCCAGCCAGGAGGAAAAAGGTGGCGATGAGAAGCAGCAAATGTCCCTCAATGAAGGAAAAATTAAAAAAAAAAAAAAAAGGAAAAAACATATGAAGAAAAAGTCTCTCCTTTTCTGCCGTGTTCTTCTGCTACACAGGCTCCCTCCCGGAGGACGGAGGGTGTGTGGGGATGGGGGAGGCGATCGATCCTTCCTCTTCCCCGTCGTCGCCGACCCCTCTGGACCAAAGCCCCGCTCCGAATTACCTCCTCCAGGTGGGCAACTTCAGAGCAAGGTGACGTCTCCGGAGCCGGCACCACCGGCCAGGCGATTCGTATGCGGCAGAGTCATTGCCTGTGCTGCTGCTGCTGCTACCGCTGCTGCTGGGGAAGAACAGCCACTGCCGAAGAGACCACCAAAAAAAAAAAAAAAAAGAAAAGGGAGAGAAATCTTCCACCATCCCCCTTTTTCTCTTCCCCCTCCAGCACCAGCCGCTCTTTGCATCCGCTCCCCTGCCCGCGGCCCCTCGCTCCGCCGGGGCTGGGGGACACAAAGGCGCCCGCGCAGCGGGAGGCGGGTGGTCCTCAGCCCCCCAGGCTCCGCCGGCACCCCGGATCCTTCCTCCTCCTCCTCCTCCCGCTGCGGAGACCGCCAGCCTCGGCGCGGCTCGGCGCGGGCGGGCGGGGGGGGCGGCTCCGCGGGCGCGGAGGGGGGGCGGCTCCGCGGCCGCGCCCCGCGCGGTGCCTAGCGGGCGCGGGGGGGCCCCATGGCCGCGAGCGGGCGGCCCCGCCGGCACGGCTCGGCTCGGCGCGGCTCGGCACAGCGCACACACACACGCACCGCACACGCACGCACACGGGGAGGGGGCGGAGGCGCTCCGGGGCGGCGGGACCCGCAGGGTCGGACCCGCAGGGCCGGACCGGGAGCGGGGAGTGGGGCCCGGGGAGGAGGAGGCGGCGGCGGCGGCGGGCGGCGCGGCGCTGCTGCCCTGCCCGGCGGCGGCCGCACGGAGCCGGGCGGGCGGCGAGCCGAGGGGCGGGGGAGCGGCGAGGGCCCGGATCTGGGTTGCGCGGACGCGGGCTCCACCTAGCAGCCGTCCGGCACCGCACCGCACCGCATCGCATCGCACCGCCCAGGCCAGCCCAGGCCAGGCCAGGCCAGCGCCGCCGGGGGCTGCCGCCGCGCCGCGCCGTCCCCTGGGCCCGCGCTGCCCTGTAGCCGCCCCCTTCCCTCGGGCCCTCTGCAACCCCTGCGCCCACCCCCGCCACGACCTGTCCCGGAGCCCCATCCCGAAACGATCCCCCACCGCCCGATTGGCCGCTCTGCCCTTTGCTCCCCTGCCAGGCAGCCAATCGCAGCCTGCCTGTCAGGCACGGAACCATTCCACACTGGATTCCCTACCTTCTGATTGGCTGCTCAGCCTGGTGTCCCCGGCAGAGCAGCGAATCGCAGACTGCCTTTCCAGCACGGAACCATGCTCTGCTGGTTTCCCCACCTCCCAATTGGCTGCTCTGCCTATTGCTCCCCTCCCAGAAAGCCAATCGCAGCCTTTCTGTCCGGCACAGAACCATTCCCCACCGGATTCCCCACCTCCCAATTTGCTGCTCAGCCTGTTGTCCCCAGCCAAGCAGCCAGTCACAGCCTGCTGGTCACAGACCCACACGCTGCTGCCCAGTCCAGGGACGGGGCTCAGGGCAGCCCCACAGCAGCCTGGGGCCAGGGGAACACACCCCGTCCCTGGGCCCCCCAGAGGTGGGAAACATGAATCCCCTGATCTCCAGAGAGCCAAGGACATCCGGGACATGGGACAAGAAGTCTACCTTTGTTTTAACATTTGTAATCTTAAATGCTTACAAGGGACCTCTGGAAATAATGGCGCTTGGCTGGAGCATAGAATCATAGAATCATTTAGGTTGGAAAAAACCTTTAAGATCAGCAAGTCCAACCGTTAACCTAGCACTGCCAAGTCCACCACTAAACCATGTCCCTAGGCACCACATCTACACGTCTTTTAAATACCTCCAGGGATGGAGACTCAACCACTTCCCTGGGCAGCCTCTTCCAGTGCCTGACTGCCCTTTCGGTGAAGAAGTTTTTTCTAATATCCAACCTAAACCTCCCCTGGCGCAGCTTGAGGCCGTTTCCTCTCGTCCTATCACTTGTTACCTGGGAGAAGAGACCGACCCCCACCTGGCTACAACCTCCTTTCAGGCAGTTGTAGAGAGCAATAAGGTCTGCCCTCAGCCTCCTCTTCTCCAGACTAAACAACCCCAGCTCCCTCAGCCGCTCCTCACAGGGCTTGTGCTCTAGACCCTTCACCAACTTCATTGCCCTTCTTTGGACACGCTCCAGCATGATAAATACTTTTCTCCTGGACCACATTCTCCATTTGCTTTTAGTTTTAGAGGGGACCCAAACAAATCAAACTCTTTTAACAAAAAAAAAAAAAGAAGAAAAAAAATGCAGTTTCCCAGTTGCCTGAGTTCTGACACATGCAACATGCCACACTTTATCCCAGTGACCAGACCTATTTGGGGAGGCGCTGCTGCACTCCCAGCTTTGAACATAAAAAAACTGTAGTCAAAAGAGCTGGAAGGGCCTGAATTAGGCCACCCAGTCCACCCCAACAGAAGACCCACTCCATTTATTATCCTGCCCAGCTGTTTCTTTAACCAGCTCTTTAGGATCTCCGATGACGGAGACCTTGCAAGACCGTCCTTTTCAGTGGGATAAAGGAATTAATTAATCTTGTTTATTAACTTGGGCTGTGAGTCAGGAAGAAGCTTACACGTGTTCCTAGCTGCATCGCTAGTTCGACAGGCACAGAAATGTGTATTTTGGGTTAAGAATTGCTATTCTGGATGCCTTGATGTGCTGTGGAAAATTAAGACAGATAAGCATAAATGCTGTTTTCCCAATAATAAAATCAGGGCCCATCTCACTGACACTGCAAAAATAAAGGAAGAATGTTGACTGTGGTGAAATTCAGGCAGGGCGGAAATCTAAAAGTTGTAACAGATCTGCCTCAACTGTTTCTGTTTCCAGTAGACCTCTGCAAAGTCATGTTAGAGAACACCTGGCCTTTCCCACAAGGCTGCAAAACATGCCCAGAAGTCCGAGTGAATGATGCACAGCCTTCTACAAATGTTTACTTTAAGAAAAAGTAGATTTTAAAGCAATTAAAAAGCCATTGTGTTTCGGGCCTCGGATTTGGCTCACCAAAATCATTCTCCCTAGTGGGAAAAGCCCTCAGAGTATCTACTGTTCCATCCTTGACAAAGTCCTTTTCTGGAACACACCTTCTTCCAGGGGCAACATGGAGAAAAAAAAAAACCACCGATACCCCCAAATCTTGAATACTGCCTCTGCTGGGATGCTCAGAGAGATGAGATTCTCCAAGATATGATTACCTCTCTGATGATATTCACCACACATGCTCTGGGAACGAAACAAAGCCCTACAAGTTGAAATTAGATTTGCTATATATCTTTAAGTTCTGTTTTAATGCAGAGGTGAGAATGAAATCAATGTTTAGTCAGTGAGTGGAAAAAAGACAAAGTACCACTAGGCTTAAAGTGTGGGTTTTTTTTTTTCTTTCATAGCATTACACATAACGAAGATGGAAAAAACCCAATGAATTGTGGGTGGAGGCAAGGAAGAGCTTTGGAAGGCCACCAGCCTGTCACGCTATCATTGCTCATTAAAATAGTGTCTCGGGCTTAATGCTGCGAGCCAGCCCAGGAAAACTTAGAGACAGGAAAGTTGCATTAGGTTGTGCAGTTGTGGTCTCCAGAGGCAACAGCAAGGTTATTCCCTAAAGGATATTTTCCCAGTACTTTGTCCAGCAAAACTTGAAAGATGTCCAAGGATGAGGTCTCCACCAATTTGTGATTACTCCCCAGTCTTATATATCTTGCCATTTGGAAGATTTTCCTGCTGTTCAGCCTACATTTTTCTGTTTCTTAATTTCATACTATTACTTGTGGTTATGGCCCCAATTAATCAAAGTACTTCAATGCATGCTTAAATTTAGGTATGTGCTTAAGCTCCATTGAAATCATGTGCGTCGGTCTTTTGCAGGGCTGATGGACATGTGCATGTGTTTAAGCACTGTGCTGAATTGGGACCATGCATCATCCAAAATAATTATCCTTCTCTTACATATTTTTAAACCATTATCCTTCTCTTGCTTAATTATTGATTAGATAAGCTATATATTTAAGCTACTTAATCTCTCCTTGTGTATCAGTCTTTCCAAGAGTCTGATAATTTTTCTTCTTCGGGTCTGAATTTCTTCAAATTCTTTCATGTTTTGTAAGGACGGGTAATGAGGTATTGCAATTTAATGCCATATCCCAGGTGTGATTACATAAAGAGCAGTTATTCTCTGCAGTCGAAAGATATAACTTACCTGTGCCAGCAACCCCAAAGTGCATTGATTTGTTGTGCTGCTCTATCATTTTGGAAAACTCTCTATAATCTACTCCTATTCTTTTCCATATCCATCACCCCTGCATTCAGGTATTTTTGCTTGCAGAGGCAGCCGGCCCTTAGGCCTTAAAATTCAGTGCAGTGTTTTACACCGGAAAACCAGTAACAGAACCAAATTGCAGCCTTAGAGGTTTCCAGAATGCTTTCTCCCATGGAAAAAAAAAAATCACTGTTTCAAGTTGTATTATTTGAATGTGTTCATCCAGTATTTTGGGTTCCCAACTCATTCTCTTCTTCAGGAGGATTTGTCACACATACCACCCTGGCACCGCAGTGTTGTTTGCTGCTCATTATTCCATTATCCCCCAGGTAGATGTGGAGCTTTAATGATAATTTCATTATTTTACGATGGATTAAAATTAGGTTTAGTGAATTGTAATTGCCTGTGATTCTGATTCTTTTCTTTTTTCTTTTTTTTTTTTTTCCTTCTTCTTTTTCTGAAGATCTGTGTCCTATTTGCTTTCTGGCTTTCTCTGAGATTTCTACGAACTTCCATAAACAACTGTCACTGAGCCATTACATTCCGTAATGAATTACTTTATTCTCAGAGATGCATGTCATCTGGACCAGTTCATTAGTACACATTTATGCTTTTCAGACTTGCCTTTTTTTTTTTTTTTTTACCAGTTCTCCTGCACAAAATGTATTTCAGATGTGTTTTATTTACTTCATGATCAAGTATTATGTGGCTTGTTTGGTTTTCACCTTTTTTTCCCAATGTGAAGTATTGTCATGACAAAAATACATCAACTGTAAAAAACAAATGCTATGGAGTGATACAAATAGACATCATGGGCTTCCTGCTATAGATCCAGCAAAACTTAACTAATCCCTCATAAACCCACATTTCCATCATAAAATCCCCACAGCCTGAGCTCACTGATTTCTTTAACAACTGACGATAGATAGTAACGCTGAATTAGACTCTGACAGACTCCACATTCTGTGTTTTCTTCTTCCTCCTCGTCGTCTCCTCTGCAGCCCTGGTTTAGGAAAGCAGTCTGAGATCCCTGCCTACTGGGGGAGCACCTCATGTTTTTTCATGCTGCCTTTTCCCACGCTCGTTTTTAGGCACGAGCCTTAGTGAGATCAGTTGTACTGAGCTAAAGCAAAATTACAAAATGAGGAGTAATTCACAAGCACAAATCAGCACTGAGGTGCACGCTTAGCCTGACTTTTGGATATCTACCTCTACATGTGTCTGAAAGCCATCAGTTTCCCTTGGTAAAACCCCTGGATGAATAAATTCTCCATCAACAGAGCAGGGCACATTGCACGGGGACAGATGTGTTTCTCTCCCACTGCTTGCTCTGGCTACAAACCTGATAGAGAATTTAGTCACCCAGGGATTTTACCACAGGAAACCTCAGCACTGTTAGTTTTAAGATGGATATAGAAGCAGATATCCAAAAGTCAGGCTGGGCAGAGGCAGCGATTGCTTGGCACCAAAGACGAGCAGGAGACACTTCTTCAAACCTGAAATATCTCCTCATGGCTCCGGGCAGGATTACCTAAAACCGGGATTGATGGTGCGATGCTTCTCTCATCCCAGTATCGTCACAAGCTGTACGGTTTATGTCAGCAGCCATCCTGGGCGGGCTGAGCATGCCAAAGCCCTTTGCTTCCACCCCAGTTAGGGGCAGAAAGTTTCCACCCCATCCTGCTTCTCCCTGCACGTGCCTCATGGCCCAGGCCTCAGCTTCAATTCAGGGAGTTTGACATTTGCGGCTAGCTTGGGTAGTCAGGCCGGCCATTATGCTGCCATCTTGTATGAAACCGTGAAGGCCCTTTGGCAAATGGAAGAAAAAAACTAGTTCACGATGGCTTTTAATGTTCACAAGAGTCGTGGTGATAAGGCTTTTCAGTTGCTGTGGGGAGACATCTTGCCATACCTACATAATTTGATTAAAGTTTTTTAGTTTTTGCAGATTCAGTTGGAGTTAAACTGTTTTTAGAAGACATCATGAATTTTTGCTTTCATAAGGATCAAATACAGGTCAGAGGTAAGACTCTCAGTAGTTTCAAGGTGCATTTCTTAAATTAACGTTCAGTATTCTTTCTATAACAAGTGACATTCTGGGGATTTATAATGATTGGTTTATGGACAATTAGTACATTTTTTTTCTTCTTTTGTAGTCTCTTCCTGCTGATATGTACCTTCACCTTCATTTGAATACCATTTTTCTAGGTGTGAGAATAACCTCAAAAAACTAACAAAAGACCCCACCCCATATTACATAGGAAATGCAATAAATAATTATTTTTTATCATTTTGAAAACATGGAACATCAAAAAAAGACTTTTCCACTTAAGCGGTAGGTTAAGCCATGGCACACTGGCCAGTTAAAGCAGGTTTGCAGTAGCTTGGCACCATCAGAGCTGCACGAAGGAGAGAAAGTGCCGTGGGGCATCTGGTCTCTAACTTGCAGTTGACATATAACTTGCAGCATGTATAATTCACCCCAATGCCTTGCATAGCAGAAGATGGGTTCCCAGTCTCTCAACAGCAGAAATATTCCTGCTGTGCTCTGCTATTGGTAGGCAGTGGTGCTGTTTCAATGCTTCCTGAAGCATAGGTGGTAGAGACATGGGAAGAGTTCCTGGCACAGATGCTCAGGATAGGGTGTTGCCCTGAAAAGTGTGGTATTCGGTCCAAGCAAACTGCCATTTTTGACATGCACACCCAGATCTACCCCGCTCACAATGCCATCGCAACTGGGAAGGCCGTGCAAACCTGCTGTGGAAGACTGGTGGTGACTGGTGGCTTAGACATGGATTACAAAATGGCCCTGCATAAGAATTATCTGAACTGCTGACCTGAATCTGTCTGTAGTCGAGGTAATAAGGCAATTAGACACAAAAATCATTAATAATTTAGCTTAATTGAAACCTAACAATACAGCCTTCCTGTACGATTTCAAGTGATTTCAACTGTTTGTGAAGAATGATCTGTCTCTGTTGTTCCAGTACTTAAATAATGTGGGAGAAAATAAAAAATGTCACTAGAACCGATATTTAAAGAACTTGGGTTGGTTTATTTCTCATTAATTTGAACCTGTGAATTCTCAGAGCTGGCTGTCGTTATCATTTCAAATAGAGGCTGAAGCGTCTCTTTGTGTGTGGATAAGTTCGGCTGGAAGATGTAACTGGCTGTTGTAAAAGGTGGGGGCTTTGGTCTAGTAGCCACATTAAAGCAGATGGGTGTGCTGCGTACACTTTGGCCAAGCTAAATGGAAAGAGCAATTAAATGCCCCTCCACATAGTTAATGCTGAAACAACAGGAAGCAGAAATAGCAGAGCCATGCCGCCAGAGAGGTTTCCCTGGGACTGGCAGCAAATTTGCAGGCAAGGGGGTTTATTGGTTGCAGCTGCTGGTAAAAGTCAGAAAAGTTCAGTGAAACCAGGAGAAATCCAATAAACAACAAAAGCAGCAGCTGGGATTGAGAAGGAGAAGAGGCAGAATGACTTCTAGGACCAAAGAGGCGGACAGTAATTTCTGGGCTGCTTGTTGATTTACTCTTGTGGCATTCAGGAAAATAAGATGTTCTTCATAAATGAACAACACACCACATAGATGCTTGGTGCCCATGCTCCTTAAACCAATGTGTTGGCCTTAATCTATAGGGCACTTGAAGCCATATGCTGCATGCTGCAATTTAGCATGACTCCATCAGTCAGGACCACAGAGCCTTTACGTGCTACAAGAAACCAAAGTCTTCCACAAAGAAGAGGAGGAAATCCACCCCTGGCATCCATCGCAGTGTTAGCGTGCAGGATGATTTACGCTGATGCCCAGAAGAGTAAGGTTCTAGTTCACATTGCTTGCTGGGCTTGAGAGAAATTTGAGCTACTGGCAGAAATATTGTATTGCCCCTTGGGGACTGCTGGGCATGGCGCTTTTGCAGTACTCTTAGCCATCTATCCTATAATGCTCATATCATCTGTAACCAGTTATCTCACCTATCTTCTGGCAGGCAGGATCGAGAGAAGAAATCAAAGGAAAATAACCACTCTTCTTGCAACACTGAGAGAGGATTTAAGGCCATTTGTGAAACAAAAGTAGGAAATGATCACAGCTAAGAAGTCAGTGTTTTAAAGGCACTCTCCAAGGACTTCAACCGCAGCAGTATGAATTTAGTATTCATGGTATTAATGGTGAAATTCTAAACTGAATAGGAAATTAACTTTCTCACTTGAGGTTATACTGCAGTGGTAAAGTGATCCTAATTATTTTGGAGACTAAATGCTATGGTTAGGGGTAAATCAGGTTCCAAAAAGAAAGAAATCAATAATGCAAAGACAAATTTTGAAGATTTCAAATAATAAAACCAGGTGGAGTCTTTTGTACTAAATACAACAGAAGCTCCCTTTGGTGAAACATGCATAAGGTGAAGACTTGAGCAGATACCTCATGAATACAATTTAGTAAGAAGAAAACATAAATCAGACTGGGTCAATACATAGCCAAAGGGATTATACCAAAAATCAGGGCTTTAAGAAATGGGTTATTGTGCAGAGACATGCAATTGATCTTTTTGGTCTCCTCCATGATCTTTCTGCCTCCTGGGCTCCGTTTCAGAAATCAGTAGAATGATTTTTTATTGAGTTCAGTTTTCTTTTAACTCATATCAGCAGTCACTAAAATAATATTTTTACCCCCTTCTGTACAGTTGATTGGCACATCCTTGTTTCACACATTCTTTTTATAAATCTTTTAATGCTTCCTCTGATAGGGTCACAGGAAAATGATCCGAGACAAATGGGAGATCTAATCTTCAGATAGTTAGCGTAGTGTCTGGCAGCCAAAGAGAAAGCAAACAAAACACTGGGATGTACCACCAGAGGCACAGAACAAATCAGAAGAGATGAATGAAATGCAGAGAGGACCAGCGGACCAACACCTGAGGGCTGTGTGAAATGCTGAATGCCCCATTACCAAGGTACGGATACGGTAACAGTGAAAAAGGGCAACTCAAGTGCTGGGTAGTCTTGGATGTTCGTAAGTATGGTTATAGATGAACCCAATTAGTTTTGTGCTTATTAGGGCTGGGGAAGAAAGAGGCTGAGAAAGGCTTGCTGAAACAAATTCTGAAAGGGAAAGAAGAGCAAGCAAGATGTACCTGATGTCTCGCATGAAGGATAACAGGCTGGAATATAAAATGTTATCAACCAGCACACAAGAAAAGGGGGTCAGGGACCTTTCAGAACACCTGTTCAGCCAAATGGAAATCTGACAGCAATCAATATCTGGAGCAGATTTTAGAAGAAGTTTTCAGGTGCATAATCTCACCACAGGCCAGTGGGAATTGTGCTCCTAAATCCCTTACACACTAATCCCTACTTCTGCACAGCTATTAAGAAAAATAACAAACATATAGCAGGGACTGTAGGTAGCCTGATATTAGCACATATAAAATGTGTAGTGATAGCATCTCTTTGAGCTTGAACTCTTCACTCGGTAGCTTTGGCTGAGTAGGAGTTTATTATTCATAACTCTAAAATCCACCCTATCTCATTTCATCTTCTGAGCTGTACAATCAATAATTCAAGTATGCATTTTAAGAAGATTTCCAAATTAAGCCAGACACCCTAATGTATAGGACATACCACACAGATTAGTATACACAACAGCTTCTCGGTGAGCCAAGATGAGAGCAGCATAGTGATTTGGACAATATGAATATCATTATACTGAAGAGGTGCTTAGAGCAGTAGGCAGGGAATAAGGTCCAAGCATTGGAATTGCTTTTCAGATGTGACACTCAATATATTTTGGAGATTTCTATCCAATACCAGGCCCCTGTAAACTGACTGGCAAATTGATGTGTCTTGTATCACGAGGCTCTTTCACCAGTCAGAGTCAAACCCCCAAATACGGTTAACAATGATAGAAGTTAAGTCTGATTTTCCAAACAAACTACTATGGGAATTTTGCCTTCCATTCCTCTTGTGTGCTCTTCAATACCACACATCATGGAAAATGGTCTATGAAGAAGACCCTCAAATGGAGGAACAAAGGGAAGCAGCAAATTCCTGTTTTAGCACTCAACCGATGAGCTACAAATGAGTTGGAGATTATGTCAGTTCTGTCCTCCAAGCAAAACCTAGGCAGTTGCCAGCAGGTTCTTACCTCTTAAGAGCACAGTTGCTTCTGAAAACTGAAGACAACCACAAAGATGAGCTTGCTTTCCAAAATAACGTGCCATTGGGCTCAATCCTCAGCTAACTTCAGCTGATGTATCTGCAGTGGTTTGAACTCAGAACACCAATGTGCACAGAGCATCCAGCTACTTGTGTTATCCAGTGCACCCTTTTCCTCTGGTATGTCTTATTCAGCTTCAATTTGCTCAAGTGATCTGTGCAGCAAGGGAACTGCAGTACAGCTCTTTTTCCCAGTGTTGCTTACCTGATGCCACATGCTTGTTCGTGACAGTTTCTGGGAACTGGATACCCTGGATGTGGCAATGGATAACAGCATCAAATATGATGCAAACAGCAAAACATCTGCTTTCTGATGATCCATCCAGGATGCCCATCATAAATCTAACTCTAGGTTGTAAGTTACTTGCCTTCTGCTTTTTGAAACTCTGCCATAAAATACCCTTTTTAAATAGAGTCCGTAAAACTCCTTGTAGTTTATATCTACTTGTACATTGAAGAAGGTAAGCATTTGTGTGCAAAGAAGGGAGGAATCAGCTCTACCCATGAAATTTGTGATCAGTCTAAGGTCAGCGTAACACCACTGGCCCCTGCAATGCTCTGTTCCAAGTCAAAACATGACTGCACTGCAATGTATGTTGTTTTGGGGGGTTGCTTTGTTTTGGTTTGGTTTTGATTTTGGGTTTGGGTTTTTTTGGTTGTTTTTGTTTGGCTGGTTTGTTTTTGGTTTTTTTATTATTATTTTTTAATTACTTCCACTGCTTGCCTTGTTATGTCTGTTAAATACTAGCTGTTCACACCCATGCTATTCTGGGCTTGGACTAAGGATTTCTGCTAGGACTGCTGACCTTATTGATGGGCTAGCTGAGGTGTTGTTTTTCCCTTTTAATCAGGAAAGTGGCTGTTCTCTAGCTCGGAGGGTTCAAAGCTCTAGCATTGCCTGCTCATTTGTGTCCTTCCAAGGACTGACATACACGTGGATATGTTGTAGGTTTGCTCCGTGACCAAACACCTGCAGACTGCTGGCTTTTCTTTTTTCTGACCTTGAGCATCCCCCTCTTACAAATCCCTGGGTCTCATTTACACCTTTGAAGAAAAGCATGTTTACTTTTACACCTGGATTGAAAGGGAGGAGTCTTCCCTAAAGAAATACAGCTATCATTTAATTCAGGGAGGGCAGTAAGATATTACCCTCCCAGTGGGGACCCTCATTTGGCAGCCTGGGCCTGCATATTCCAGCCCCTGGGTTAAACAGGCGTTGAAGCTGAATTGTCCTCTCTGGCTGCAGAGCTGATCCTGCACAGAGAAGCTGGAGGGAATGGAGTGAGCCAGGCAGAAATGTGCATTTCAGCTCTTCAGGCCATACCTGTACCTAGCTGCCCTTCATGCATAGCTTTCCTATACAAAGAATATTAGGCAAGGAGAGGCCACCTGCTTCATCAAGTTGTATCTCTTTGTGTTGCAGACAACTACATCTCTGTGTTCATCAAAACCAGCCATGTTTTTATCTGTAGTATATAAATGCTAAACGTAAGTATATATTTCTATAGATGTCTTATTAATGACCACGTGGCACTGTTACTGCTGTTGTTGTCATTGTTTTTCCACTCCACCATCCAAGTTTTCAGGGGGTCCAATTCAGATCTAGCTATCAATGAGTTTTGAATGCTATTACAATGTTTTATACTTGTTTCTGGGAAGGTGCATGGTTTACATTTCTACTGTACACAGTACTATATTGGTTTTCCCAAGTAATTTTTAAGTAATTGCAGTTATTCTTTCTGTGTCATTGCTGATCATGTATGTTTGTCTTCTGCATTCTCAGTCTGGCATTCTCGTGAAGTGGAAAAGCAGTGTCCATGATGATACAATATCTCCTTCTTCCCTTTTTAAGGTCACTGTGCTGGATCTGCTAGCGTATACCTTATGGTCATTAACAGCAAAAAAATAAATCTCAAAGGGATTTTCATACATTAGTGTTTCTCACTTGGACTAGGATTGCAACACATCCCCTATTACTATCCTACTGTATTGAAGCTACTTGTATTCTGTGACTCTTGCAGAATGGATGGTGCACAATTTGGCAGCCTTTTAGGCCGCACCTTTTAAAAATCTCTAGCTGTATTGGTATGATCATAAACAGAACCACTAATAGTCTCCAAAACCTGACTGCATTTCCTATGCTCTGTACTTCTTTCCCTCTATCTTCATCTTGTCGTCGCTCGTACAAAAAGCACATTCCTTTGCAGCCATAATTAAGCTCTCAGTTTCTCTTCCCAGTCCTTCTCTGGCAGTGATTATCACATCTATTTTTTTTAGTTGCTGAACCTGTCAATCCACAATGCTTCCCAAGAGCCATGTTCAGGTTCGCAGAAGCAGGAAGCGAGCACAGAAGGAAGTCCCAGAAGTCGGTCATCATTTTAAAGATAAGGTCTGATCAGGGAGACAAGGCTGCTTAGTTTCAGAAGATTTAAAAGCAGCATATGGTTCATGTTCTGGATGAAAACAGCTTACACACACCCCTATCACCACCACACACATTCTCCAGCTGTGCCCCTAAGCACAAATATAGGGAGGAGCAAGAACAGCACAAGAACTCATGGTACTTTCTCCCAAGACTTTCTCAATTACACGTGGAGGTTTATTTCCCCATTTAGCAATGACCTCTGGATTTCTGCTGCACAATCCAGTGCTGTTTCTCCCTTGAGGCCATGCAGATATTGAGCACCCATAAAAGAAGCCCTGGCGAAGCATCAATGAGGCTGCAGCCCACCACCCCCATAGGTTTCTTCTGTGTCTGGCTCCTCCTAGCATTGTGGCCTCCAGAGACTACCCTGTCTCCTCTCAGTCAAATCTGACCCATAGCAAAAGTCGTTAGCTTGCTTGCTTATTTATCATGGAGAAACTGCCCCACACCTTTCATCACCTTTGTCACTCTTCTCTGAATTTTTCATCATATTTTGTGTACAGGTGAAGGGGCCAAAGCAGCATGCAGTGTTCAAAATGGGGATGAACTATGGTTTTGTACTGGGGTTTAACAATATTTTCTGTTTGTTCTCTATCTGTTCCCAAAAACCTCCTACAATTTTATTCAGCATTTTCAAGCACTAAGCTGATGTTTTCATGGTCTTGCTCCTGACGGTTACAGCCAGCTCAGAGCTCATTTTGTTCATGAGCCTTGGATCACTTCTTCCAAGGTGCATCGCTTTACATTTGCTTCCACTGGGTTTCACCTGCTGTTTTATTACCCAGCCTCTCCATCTTCAAAAATAATTTGGTAAATCTTCCGTCAACCCTTGTTTTCACTAGTCTGACCAACTTTTTTGTAATTATCAGATCTTTTCATTTTAACAATTTGTCCTTTTTCAGGCTGTTTATAAACATGTTGAATAGCACAGCTCTTAGCACACAGCTTTTAGAATTCCATGAGTGAGTTCCATCTGCATCGAGGACAGCCATTAACTCCTACTACTTGCTTTCTGTCTTTGACTAATAACATATCCAGGCACCTTCCCTTAGTACAGCAAGTTTTTCCAGCTAAATTGATCCATCATTCCCGTTTGTCCCCAATCTACTTTTAAAGAATCAAATCAGGTGTCTCCCCCTCTACACTTCCCCCACTAGGACAAACTGTAGGGTACAGAGCAGCAAAAATACCAAAACCAACTGTGTGAGATTAATTTTGTATTCAAAATAAACACAGAGCCATTGCATTGTCACGTAAATGATTACTCTGCTACGAAGAAATATTTCCCTGTTCTCTAAGAACAATTAACTACAAAAAGTTTACAATACTGGAAGGCAGTCACTTACTGACAATGCAGAACAATTTGCAGACGAGGTTGATTACGCTGGCAGGGTTTAACTGAAAAATAAAACAGAGATACACATTGATTGAAGCTATCTAAATAAAACATGAATGGCTCCTAATGAAAACAGCAGGCAAAACAGCATTTTGAGGCCTCAGCAGCAATGTTTTTCTCAGTATGGGGTGTGGGACAGCCAGGGCAAGTAATGTTCTGCAGGTCATTTACTAATTTACCATCTTTAGGTGCATCATTTGAAGTCTACAGATTTATGAAAATACCTTTGATATTATTCATCTCCCTCACCTCTAAACATTACTTTTACAGATTTTTAAAAGTACTGATAGTATAATCAATGGGGTGGCTTACAGAGGCTGATGACTTGCTGTAGGTTATGTCAGAAAAGCTACTGCCTCTCTGCAGTGCAAACAATGCACTTCACCATGCAGCACCAAAGACCTCTTTTTGCTCTCTCTGCAACTCTCCTTAACAAGAGGGTGCTCATCAGCTAGTGAAAACAGGGCCATGCTTCCTTCAGTCTTCGCTGATTTTTCCACTGACTTTTATGGAGCTACTCTGATTATTACCTGGCTATCAGTGCCTGGCTATTGATGGAAAATTAATCTCAGACATGCCTGTGGTTGTCCTCTTAAGTATACATGGAATATTTTTCTTCATTGGATTTTCAGCATGCAGTGTTATTTTATTTGACATCTGTGCATCTTGTTTCTTTTGTATTATTCCCCTTTCTTTGGCGTTGGCATGCACAGGTCCTCCCAGTTATCCACAGATTAAATTATGTTTCTGTTTACTCCTGCTTTAGGATCATTAATGAGGATGTTGACTAAGTCAGGACCTGCCACTAATCTCTCTGTTATGCTACCTGATAGTGCCTTTCTGTTTCATGTGCTGTTATTTAGCGTTACCCTTTGCCATGGACTTTTTGCCAGATCTCAATACACTTGAGAGAAGAGCTGGTGAATAATTTATTAATGAATTTGCGTCTTATTTTCCTTCATGAAGTACGTACAAACAGTCTGATTGTTACTGATTTGTTTCTTACTTGAAAATTTCCAAGAAACACTTAATGCAAACATGTTTTAGTATGTGGGTTGCTGGCAAATTTCATTAATACATTTTAGACTAATACTTTCTGTGATGTGATCAGTTACTTAAATGGTACAGTACTGTTTCACCTCCCTTACGGGCTAAGCGAATATTTTAAGAACACCAATAAAGAAATCAGAAAACGGCAAAAGCGTAGCATTTATAAGACTGTTACTAAGCTTAACCAGAAAAAAGTATCTTGCAGAGAAATTTCAGAAGAATAAAATAAGAGTTTGTCAATGCTTGAGAGCTTATTTCCTTCTAATGAGTGATCACAAACATCTGGCTTCTGTATTATGCATAACTCTGTTTCAGAGTTTGTGAATCAGTTTATATTTTTAAAATGTGTCCATAAAAAAAAATAATCTTATGATACCACATTTACCAAATACCTTTTACTCTCTGATTTCATAATTGTGTTTATCATCTCTCTCTCTCTCCATGGAGATTTATTCTTTATGAGATGTGCCAGAGATGCTACATTTCTTTTACCTTTATGTGTTCAGTGATAACTCCATTGATATTGGCTCTTTCATTTTTTGCAAAGATTTATTTCGCTATGAAGCACTTCCACCTCTTACTTTTGTTTTCCTTCTGAAAATCAATACAATAGTCACCTTTCACTAATATATTGATGGGTCCCTGGTTGTTTTTGAGTTTTCAGTAGTAATTGCTGTGCTATAGTAGAAAATCAGGCTGATTTTTTTCTTGAAATACTTCTTATTGAGAAATTGACTTTTTATTACTTTTTTTTTTAAAGAAAATATCTATTCTGTCATTAATGGCTTTGTCCTTGTCAGAAAGCTGATTTTAGTTGATCAAACAAAATGTATTTTTCAAGGATTCTTGTGAAAAAATTACAACATTAGCTGTTTTTTCCCCTCTTATATTACTTGGGTGGGAACGTGGGAGGAAAATCAGATTAATACCTTGAGATCATCCAGAACCAGTGATTTGTATACGCCTGTATTTCTCAAATATTAAAACATGTATTTCTTAGTTCCCAGGACTCTTCCTTGAGACCTTTTTTCTTCTTCCTGTTTCTTTTAGTAAACTCATGCCCTACCAGCAGAAAGGCAAGACTTTTCAGCAGGTTTTCTGCTCTGTCTCTGCCTGACCCCCCCTCTCCATGCAACCCAGGTTCTGTTTCCCCATATATATGTGCATATATATATATATATGTACACACACATACATACACACATATATATTTATAGGTACATACATATGCATACATGCATATACACACACACACACACACACACACATTTGAAGCTCGCTGTTCTACTTCCTCCTTGCACTTATTGGAGCCGAGAGGACAAGCAGAGCCATCCCATCACAGCCACATCTCCTATAGGCTTGTCCTATATGCAACAGCTGGGATGCTTTCACACCTCTTTTTGGGGTGCAGCTTCACTGGTGCATAGGTGCTGGATTGGTTTATTTTTGTAGCAGAAGGGGGTAAGTGGTACAAATCCACACACACACCATCATAGGGGTTGAATGTGGCTGTAGAGCAGTCATGCTTTTAGCAATAGAAGCCACCATTTCCAAAGGGAATCCTTGTTTCCACAGCAATACAGATAAAAAAAATAAAAGTGAAACTGGAATCCAGCTCCTCAGTGAACCAAAAAAACCAAAGCCACTGTGATATAAACTGACACAATGCACACAGGGAAAAATAAATCTCAGTTTGAACTGTATTGCACTCAGCCCATCTGGACTTACCCTGCACTTTCAGCTTGATATAATATTTTTTTTTTATTGCCCCAGTGTCACATGCTGCTAAACAGTGGCCCTGCCATGCCCCAGAAAGATCTGCCTCTCACAGGTAGTTGCAACGATTCCTCTATGCCAGCCGGTAGCCGAAATCCAGCCTTCTGTTAAGAAGAGGATGTTTCATTTTAAGTGCCTAAGAAGCAGCAATATTGGTGCAAAAGGTTGCTATACAGTGACAGATGCTTCACCACCAGATCATTGAAAGAGGTTGAAAATAGCGAGGAAAGAAAAAAGCACAAAAAACCCCCACACCCAGACTTGAAGCACAATGTTACACTACTTCAGTGTATGTTCTATTTTCAGAAGATGCTAAAGGAGCTGAAACACAATGGGCAATGATTTCTTACATTGTTCACAACAGAAAGTATTTGTACAGTAATGCAAATACACGGCGGCGGCCTGCAGGGCTGTTGTTGAAGGGAAATGTTTACAGGGATGCTGGGTGTGATTCACTGAGGCTCTGCAGCAGACCATGCTGGGATGCAGCTGGGGAACAGGACTGCAGGCAAAGCGCAAAATAACCGTTCTCCCGCCCTGCTGACAGGCTGGTGGTGGGGTGTTTAACTGGGCACGTGGAAGACCACAGCCACCTTTGTCCTTCCTCGCGCAGCTGCATGAGGACTTTTCTTCACATTGTCCTCTCTCCTTACTCTGGAAGGCAAGTGGTTTCAGTGCAAAATATTTTACAGGGTAAAATACTACCCAGTGTGAAGGACAATGAGATGCTGCCTCTAGCACCTCTGCATTTGAGTCTCCAGAGTCCACCTAGGCTCTTCTTGGACACAGTGAATGCCAAATTGTTGTCTTTTGATCATGCACTTGAAGAAACTGGAAGGGAATTGTGCGTTGAGAAACATGGCATGTAGGAACAGAAAAGCCAGGAGAACTCAATTTTTCAAGACTAGGGAAAAATTTCCAAGACATTTATGTTTTCAATTGATAACTTACTTGCTTAAACATAGAGTCCTTAACAAGAGAGTCATTGCGATTATATATAGCAAGGTGGTTGCATTAAGAATAGTGGATGGGCTAACCAGACCTTGAATCAGACTGCGGGTAGCCTTTAAATAACAGTCATTCAATTTTTTTAATCATTAGGAGTTCCTGACACTGAGAAAAACCAGCTAAAGCAGCTGTACTGCTGGAGAAAAGACAAAAAATAAACACGTACCTCTGTAGGGAGTCCTACTCCATTGGGAAACACCAGTCACTCACCACAGGAGCCTTAGGACCCAGTGGAAGGGGGCACGTGCCTATGGTGCACAAGCTTGTTTTTAACCTCACTGCCAAACCCAACTGATAAAAAGTTGTCGAAGCACTAATCTTGCTATCGCTCCAATATTTTAAACTATATATTATATTGTAAATTATATATATGTTTAAACTATATATATTTTAAGCTATATATTTTTTTTCACACTATAATGGAGTTTTAAAAAAAAGCAAGGTGATATTGTTTCTTTAGTACTCATTTAACTGCCAAACTCTTCCCGTCCACTCAACACAGCAGTGTGGGATAGTCACTCTTGCCCTATCTCCCTCTCTTACCAACAGAGGTGTTTTTTTTTCCTTTGAGCTTTTTACAAGCAAAGCTGCTTCCCCTGGCACAGGGCAGAGGTCTAGGAACAGGGACACCCTCACATTTGCTTTAAGGCTCTTGCAGGGTGTATAAATACTCCATGACTGCTTTTAGAAAAATATGGATTTAGAAACCACCTTCATTGGGGCTGGATCCTTGGCTTTTGCAAACTGTCAGAGCTCAGTTGAAATCAATGGTGCAGTATGGTATTTTGCTTCAGCTCCCTGCTAGAAGCCATTAAATCCTATTAAATCCCATTAAATTGTTTGTATGGTGGATGGACCAAAACACTGGATTTTCTGAGAACTGGACTACAAAAGATATCTTCACTATCTTCTTCTAGTTCTCCAGCTTGCACTTTTTTCCTCTTTGCATTCAGTTGTCTCTGTTCACTGAATTTACGCAGACTCATGAGTAGCCTTGGGTTGATGGAAGCTGCAATTTTCCGTGAATAAATTATTTATGGGGTGAAAAAAACCTTCAGACTGTTCTAATTTGAGGACTTTCTAAAAATAAATAGAAAGAAAAATATGTCAAGAGTTAGCCTAACAGCAAAAGATTAATTCATCAAAATAAAGACACCTAAAGGAATGAGACGTTATAAATGCATCTATAAGCATGCCTATATTAGCAAACTTGAGACAATATATTTCTGTGGGAGGCTAATGTAAAGAAGTATGTTTCCCTTGTGAAAAATCTGTGATAATACCTGCTTGTTTTACCATTTTGCAATCAATCACTTTTTAAAACATATCATCCCTTATGTATAAGGTTTATTCAGGTTGGGCTCTATATGTAGTCCTTATTCATGCTCCGTTCCCATGGCAGTCAAAAAATCAGAGCATTGTCTGATTATGCACTAAGTCAGGAATTGTGGTTTCAACTTGTTTTGTTGTTAGAAAGATTCCCCCTTTTTTTTTCCTTCTTTTTTCCCCTTCGGAGAGGCCTGCTTGTTGCCACAGGCTTGCGACAGAAGTGATTCATTCTGGATGGGAGAAATCAGCTCTGTTATGATGGCCAGGGGAAGAGCAGGCTTGGGTTAGTATAGGTATTATATCTTGTAGGAATTCTACTTTTATTATATTTTTATTTATATATACTTCTATTCTATTCTATTCTATTCTATTCTATTCTATTCTATTCTATTCTATTCTATTCTATTCTATTCTATTCTATTCTATTCTATTCTATTCTATTCTAGCCTAGCCTAGCCTAGCCTAGCCTAGCCTATTCCATTCTGTTCTGTTCTGTTCTGTTCCATATAAATTTATTACATACTTAAATAATCTAGCAGGAATTAGATGATCCTAATCTTGCCAGTGGTTACCAGAGCTTATGACTCTCCCCAAAGACTGCAAGGCAGAACCTCAGCTGACATGTGAAGCCATTGCTTAGGTGGTAACAGAGACTTGGACAACTTCTGGTTCAGCCTCAATGGTTCGAAGGCTGTCAGGCTTGTTTTATGCAACATGACTTTTGCTTACAGGCATTACATCTTTTTTCCCTAGTGCAAATAACTCTTTATCCTCAAGTAATCCTGCAAACTTTCTGACTCCCCTGCGCTTGCCCAAAAGTGGCACAGCACCTAAAAGGAGCCACAGTTTCTAGACAGGGAAATTAGTTCTTCACTTTCTGGGCTTTCTGAGGAGAAATTTGACGATTAGCACTCTGAAAGTAGCTAATCGTTTTCTGACACGTCAATACGTGTCCTTTAAGAATTAGAGGGAGCCCAAGTTATTTCATTTAGCCCACCAATGGTAATGACTTTTGGTTGCCGCAGATAAAATACACACTGCATATAAGAATTCGTAGTCCTGATTGTACAAAGTTATTTCTTTGGGTTGTGATGAACTAGCCTGGGAAACGAGGCAGGAGAGTCACAGAACAGGTATGGCAACAAAAAACTGTGGCTAAGTTGGGGTCAAGTGGTATTTAATTTGTTCTCTTAAAAATAAAGCAAACACCTGGTAAGGGTGATCAGACAGGCAAATAGTGGACTGTAAAAATGGTAAATAGAAAGATTAATGGGAGATGATCACTATGACCTCAGATTTGTAAGAATTATAAGGGTGGCACCTGCGTCACACTAGCTTTTGGCTTAACTACCTTTTCTGAAGGTAGGCTGGGCTGGCTTATATGGGAATTGAGAAAATCCAAGACAGTATATTGCAAAAATACACACAAGCAGAATTTCACAGTACCAGCTTAATAGCTGAAATGATGCATTTCATCATGCCAAGCTCCACTCTTTAGGCAGCCTTGGAAAAGTGGTTGTACCCAGCAGATTAAAATCCCACGGAGACATGGGACTAGAGTGATTTGTGTTTTGCAACATATCTGGAGCCTATGCTCTTCCCTGCTCTTCGGGCTGTTCCTTGCTATGAGCATTGAAGGATTTTGGAGTTCCTTTCACTGGGGTTCAGAGCCCCATTTGTCCCACGCCCTCTCTTAGCCCTTTCTTTCAAAGGCTATGATAATCTCTGAACACTGTTGTTTACCACCTACACCATCTACTATGCAGAGAATATGTGTTTTTACCTTGTTTCCTGGTTTTTAGAATATCCCTCTGCTCAACTTGGCCAGCAAACTGCTTATATTTTATTTAGAGTAAAAGTTTGCCTGTTCCTGTTCTTGCCTTTAACTAATACTTAGACTAACACCACTGGTTAGCAGTGACCATGGTGAGCCTGTATTAAGATACATGTATTTTTCAAGAGGCTGACAAGAAACATCTGTCCAGGCAGGGAAAAAGCTGTGGAAAAAGTGATGGGGATTAAGTTTTCTTCATTTTACATTATAATGACATTTCCAATCACTTGAGAACCGCATGATTGCCTTTCATAGCTCCTGGGAATCTTGACTCAGTGAGTGAGAAATGTACTCTGAAATAATGGCACTTGTTCTAGATTTTCTCCTTAAAAATGCACCGGACCCTGATGAATCAGCTTCTTTGTGCAATCCCAATCACTCTGTAAGTCTGCCCTCTGACACTGCCCGCATGCAAATACTTCACGCACTATTCTTAGCAAACCAAAGCCTTTTGGTGAAAAAACTGCAGGTAGTTGCCATTTTCAGTAGCTCTCCTGGCCTGTGAGATCACTGTCATTTTTGGTTGCTTTTTATTTGGTTTATTTTTAATCTTGATCCTGGTTTTTTTGTCTTTCTGATATCATGTCCTTCTTACTTAACCAACAGCAAATATATTCCTCCTAACCTTGGGAAAACCAGCTCATGAAACTGGGGAGAGGAGAGCAAACATGACAACAGTCATTCAAACAAAGTCTTCTGTCTTGTACTTTAAAAACATTAATTTACATTAACATACACAATTCCACAGGCAGGTCTGAGCTTTATGAACCTTATGGTTGACCAGGCCTCTTACTGGATTTTGGACTATGTAGCTGAAGCATGAAGTTGACCCTGGCTTTGTAAGAGTATCTGGAACAAAAGGGCTGCTCCTTTCTCTCCTTGCTGTCGGCAGGAACTTCCAGGGATAACCCACTTTGAAAATTTGATTGTCTAGAGGCTGAAATAGGGAGATCAGGTTTTTGGAAAATCTAACCCCAGTTATTGCATCATGTTGGTATAAGAGGGGGGCTAAAAGCTAGCATTAAATTAGTATTTAAATCAGCTATAAAATCACAGAAACAAAAGGTATAGTCTTTGAAGTTTAACAATGAGAAACCTCCAATTCTTACTTTTATTTCCTGGGTTTTAGACAGAAGTCTTAAGTTTTATATGAGGTTGTTATCCCATTGCGTGTTACTGCTACTGCACATCTCCCACCTTCCCGAGCAGTGCTGGTACCTCTGCATTGCTAAACCCACCAGACTACTGAGAACATGTGTCTGGAACTCAGAATAATCTACTTTAATTATTTTTACAAACAATTGTACTTAAGAAGCACATGTATTTATTATGAATTGTTATGTTTTCCTTTATCCATATATAATGAATTTATTACAGTTGGGCAATTTAGTGCACCCTTGTTTTCAATTTTAATTGGATTCTTTTTAATGTCCATACTTAACCCTCAAGCTGAAAGGTTTGATATTCCTTTGAAAGTTGTATTTTTCTTCTCCCATTTTACGCCTTTATATGTCTCTCTTTGTTGTGAAAGATTTAGATGTTCCAGGTGGATATGAGGTTAAAAAGCAACTAATCTTTGCGTGTAATAAGATAACTTATTATAAAATCTTGTGAAAACCAGAACTAGAGTCAATGCATTTTTGAACTTTGAAAGCTACTTTCATGTGAAAAAGATTTTTTTACTTTTAGCTAAATACAAAGTAACTTTAAAAAACTAAGTCAGTTTTAAAGATGTGAAATTCTAGTAATTTTTTTCCCAAAAAGAAGAAATTGTTGATATTGACTTTCTAAAGACAAGACTAGAGCAGTTTGAGATAAAGCTGGAAATGCTTAGATCAAAACTTTAAGGGGAAGTAGAATTACTATTAATGTGCTGAACCAAATATTTTTCAAAAAGTATTACAACTAGTTAGCAAATTGTGCTTATATATTATTAAAATTACTATTTTTTTTCTTTCAAATAAATATTTTTAAATCTCTTGGAATTTATGAAATTTATAAATACCAGATTCAATACACATTGAATGGAACAACAAATTATTCCATTGTTTCAATGCCTCCATATAGGTCTGACTATATGCCCATACTGATGGTCATGGGAACTTATTCCCACATCCTCAGCCACATTTGGATGTTCCTGCTGAAGTCATCGGGAGCTGGCTATCAAAGTACCTTGGAGAATGCGGTCCTTAGTCATGAATCTGGTGTTCATGTCAAGCAGCACCAGGAAAATAACTGTCATGCCTTTCTGGAGACTAGGCTTCCTTGATTTTTTTCTGCAGGTACTTGAGAGAGACACCTATCTCCAAAGAGCAATCTCAAGCATGCTGTTATGAGTCTAGCTCCTAGTTAATGGTGATTTCTACATCACTCCCTGGAGGTGGCCCTCTTCCCACCCCAGGAGACCAATTTCTATAGTGTTGGTGTGAGCACTCCCCAGTGCTTACCCAGGAGAGTAAACACCATGGCGTCACAAGCCCTGAATGCCATGGCGTGATCCTCCTCACTAGCCAACCCTCTCCTTGAATGCAACAAAACCTCAAGCAACAAAACCTCATGCTTTGCAGCAATTCTGATGATGGAGTAAAGCACACCTCAGCGGCAAGAAGGGCATTAGGGTCTGCCCCTTGAAGTTAAGGGTAACTTCAACTGTACCCCATTGTCAGAGCAGGTCTGTTTTGAATGTTTCTGACATCTTCCTTCAGACCTGTCTACATTGTTTAGTTAATTTATTAAAAAAACAAACAAACATTTAAAGAATCTGGAATAAATATTATGGTCCTGTCATGCATCCTTCTGTAGTTATGTTTTGCTATGAATATTAAGTAATTTGGTTTTATTTAATTTTTATTAGACTCTAGATACAAGGAGCATAATATATGAAGAAAATGGTCATAAAACTATGTCAAAAGATTCACAAGATCTTGTTCATGCTGTGTTTCTTCTCTTTTCATGATCAAGCCTACAGGATTTCAATCAGAAAACCTACCAGCTGTTGTTCATATTTTCAGCAAGAGGTTTTCACAGAGCTGAGACTTTTAAGAGTTTAGGAGGTGGCAGGCCTATTCAGCTTAGCTGTGTCATTAGATGCAAATGCCTACATTAGTACAGCATTAAGGTTCAGAATTCAAACACACATAACTCATGAAAACTGAAAGCTAACGTTCCCACACTGATGTTAAATCAATCCTACTGCTCAGATTATGCACATTAAAGTGTATATTTAATTGCACAAACCAAGCCATTGAAATGACATCTGCACACTATGGGCAACTTAACTTCAGCACAGAGCATTAACAGCTGGATGAACTGTCCTTTTCTCTTTGACAAGTGAGCCTGGACCAAGGGGAGGAGACATGGGAAAAAAGGATGCATAGATGCATGGGGCTAGGGATCACATCTGACTTTTGGTTTCCACCCACCCTGAAAACACGAGGAAATGTTTCCGATACATTTCTCCATACCTTTACTGAAAGGTTATGTCCTCCCTCCTGTTTAGACATGAAGCAGTTCAGACAAACAAACAAACAAGTTTGTTGTAACAAAATGCCTGAGAGATGCATTTTGAGACAGGAGTTTTATTTCCTTGGTCTTGAGCCAGCAACCTAAGTCTGTCTAAGCATTTCAATACATGACCTCTACTAGGTCCTGAGGGCACTAGCCATGCTGCTTGAATCTAAATGGCAGACTGACTTCTGCTGCTAATTTAAATCACATCAGAAAGCAGCTAAAGAGTTAAGGCTCTGACATCTCTGGGGGTAATGCCATTCTGAGTACCCCAATTTTATCCCACTCTTTCATGTCTATTTATTAATACTACTTTCTCTATCCTCCAGTCCTGGAGCTTCCTCCGAAATTTAAACATGATGTGTTCTGAGTATAAACAAGAAGAAATACAGTGTTTTATTTCCTTACCAGAAATTGGCACTTTTGGTGGGAGGATTAACAAAGCTTCAGCCAACTTCTGCTGCCAAACAGAAGACTCTGTCTTTTGCTTAAATGCTGTGCAAAAGTCTACTAGGCTTTTGGCTTGTACCAAGGATTTATTAGTGGGCCTACTTAAGTTCTCCTTTACACCTGCATAATCCTACTGTTGTAAGGAAGGCAAGATTTGTCTTGCAAAACCACTATTTCTAGCAATGAAGCATGAGCAAGAAGAAACTTGGCCCGACTTTGCAAACATCCCATGAAACGCAATGTGCTAATGGGTGACACTCAGTGAAAACCCCACTTTTACTATCACCTTTTCCCAAGGTAGACTTGGCCTTCATGTCTTTCTCTGTTCTGGGTATCCTGGAGGGGTAACACACACACCCACACACACCCACACACCCCTACTTACAGCCTCCAACCCTGCGAAGACTTGAATGCCACATCAACAGGAGTATTCACAGAGCATTTGGTACTTGCAGGACTTGAGCTGTATAGGATGAGGAGAAAAAAACCAAACAAACCAGACAAACTCATAGTGTAATATTACCCAAGAGATGGTGATGTCAGCCTGTCTAGCTTCTTGCACAATTTCATAAGTAGACATTTTTGTCCTTTTAAAACTAGGCGAAATGTTTTTTCGATGGCATATTCCCCACTGTTTTTTATAAAGATGGCATTTCATTTTTGGGGCTGATTTCTCACTATTCAGGCTTTGCTTTAAGCTGCATCAATCCAAGTACTGTTCTTGTTTGACAAATTCCTATTTCATTTCAACTTCACTGGAATGGAGCTTTCCTTGAAAATTATTTTACATTATGAAACATTAAAGAAATGTAAAAGTAAGAATTGACACACACATACCACATGTTACCGAAACAAAATCTCAAATTATTATACGCTCAAATAGGTCTAAATTTTGTTTTGCAATGTATTTATTATTTTTAGGTGTGTTCCCTCCCCGCAATGTCAAAATGCCATCAATTCCTGTAGAAAGGAGATCTATTAACTCTCTGGTTTTCAAGTGACTTACAATAGATAAAACCAGTGAATCATGTGTGAATAAAGCTGCTAGTTGATAATTTAAAGTTAAATTTAACATATTTAACTTGCAATTTTCTACTTATGTTTAGAAATTTTCTGTTTGGTTACCCAAGCAAATTTAACTATATTACACTACTGCTATCAAAGCTATAGCCAATGTTCATATTTCCAGTGTCAAATGAGGCTCAGTGTAGGCTGAGGTTTTCTCCTCTTGAATGTTCTCTTAAATTTGAAAGCAAATTTGTTTTGCTCTTGGCCTATTAAGAGTTTGCTTTTCACTACTTCGATAGCCTCTGGAAAAGCACATACATTTGCATGGGTGTAAATATAATTTTGCATTTCCACACGCATTTTCCAAAACCAATATTTGCAGCTTTGCCCCATGACTGGGATGATATACTCTGTGATTTGGCTGCTCAGCTATGATGCCCATTCTGGACAGCCCTTCCAGTCCTGGGTGTCCAAGGGGGAGCTGGAAGAGCTGTGACACCCTCAGCGTTGCTGGAGGTTGGTGAGGACAGTACCCTGAAACACAGCCACAAGCCCATCACAAGGTATAGGAGTGTTCAGTAACATCCTACAACCTAATCACAAGGAGGAGAAAAGAGCAATTATAATGCCCTGTGCAACTTGGATTGAATTATGCAGGACGCTTTGTTACTGTCCTTGCCCCTCTCTGCTTCAAGCCATAGAGGAGGACGCACTGGGAAGTCAAAGTGATTGATTTTATAGAGAGGTTCACTCCTTCCCACCTCCAGTTCAAGCTCCAAAGAGATTCAAAGAGTCAGAAAAACAGGTAAATCAAAACTCTTAAAAGAAACTACACATTTGTTGAATGATCAGCCTACACAACTTGTTGACATGTGATACCCCAGCAAGAAGGATGAGATGGTTACATAGGATGTCAAACCAAGAAAAATAATGTAAAACAGACCCAAAGCCCAGGATTCGAAAAATACTTGAAATCTTTCTGCTTGAGGGCATGAATCCATGCCTAATGAACGAGGAAAATTTTCCTAGGTACAAATTGTCCTCTAACACGTTCGCTGTTCATTTTCTTTGTCATCCTCATATGCATCCGATTCTGACCATGGTTGGAGACACGAATATGGGACAGGTAAACGTTAGTCTGATCCAGTCTTGTAACTTACAACATTATTTCAGCCAAAATCCTTTCCTTTGTTAGTTTTTTAACAAATCTGTATGTTCATCTGTGCCATGGTGTATCCAAGAAGGTAATTTTCATGTGCATTTTTCTGTATTTTCTTGCCTCATGGAGGCCATACAGCAACAATGTTCTTGTGGTTATATAAAAATAGCAGTCTCATACAAAAAGGTGGGATATACATTTCAGAAGGTCACTTTTTGAAGACAGAAGATGGATGTTGGATGGGGAATAAACAAATACTTGAGCAAAGTAGCACACTGAGGGCTTCACAACAACCCGGACAGTAAAACCCCTTAAGCTCTTCCAGAAGGTATTTATAGACAATTTAGGCAAGAACGCTTTTCTGTTTTGCATTCAAGTTCAACAGCAGTGTTCCATAAATAGGCTATACACACAAAAGAAAAGCATAGCTGAAGCCTAAAGATAGAAAGTTGTTCTTTCAGAGTTGCAGATTTATCATTAGCTTAGTTACAGGAAAGCTTATTTGGGTGACTTGCAGTGGCAGAGAGGTGCCAAAGGCAAACTACTCGATGTTCAGTGCCTCCAAAGTACTCATGTAGGCAACCCACTTTAATTCTTTGTTTTATGGTATATTTATTGGATTTAAAAAATAGATGCTGTTAAAGATGAATTGATGCTAGTTTTTTTGCTAGGAAATCTCATAAAAACGAGTTCCACATTAAGACAAAAATGAGCAATCATACAAGTTCAATAGGTCACATTCTCCTTTCAGTTCTAGCAGTATTCATGTGGCATACAAGAGTTAATTCAATTAACTTCATCTTTGCTCAGAGAAGAACAAATGTTGGCCCAAATACCCATAGCACCTCTATGGAGTAATGCAGATAGTCTCACTGGAGCAGGTTACACTGATAATTACATTGCAGTGGGTTGACCTTGGCTGGCTGCCAGGTGCCCACCAAGCTGCTCTATCACTCCCCCTCCTCAACAGGATAGAGGGAGAAAATACAATCAAAAGCTCATGGGTTGAGATAAGGACAGGGAGACCACTCAGCAATTACCTTCACAGGCAAAACAGACTCAACTTGGGGGACATTAATTTTCCCAAGCCCACTGATGGGCTCAGTTTTGGCCTGCATGATGCCCATCTTGGAGATGCTGGAACTGGCTCTGTCTGACATAGGGGCAGCTCCTGATGCCTTCTCACAGAAGCCACCGCTGCAGTGCCCCTGCTACCAAAACCTGGCCATATAAACCCAATAAGTACATGAAAATCCAGCTGGTGCCAGTCAAAAAAATATCCAACTTGCATCACAAATCACCTGGATTTCTTCTGGTACCTGATTTTTAAAATGTCTAAGAACATGTTTGGTGAGGAGGGTAAGGGGACCCCAGGCATTGAGCTGGGCATTTTCCAGGAGATGTCCTGGAAACAGAATGCATAAGAGTCAGGCAGGGCTCGACAGCAGCAAACTGAAGTGTCTGATGGGTCTGGTGCTGGAGGTAGTTTGTTGGTGTGTGAAAAACTTGGCTTTAAGTAAGTCCTTAATCTTCCACAAGCAATCCCATGTGACCTTAGGCAAGTGTCTGTATCTTAGCTGTCCATCTGGAATATGGGATGCATAGCACTTCTCTGCACTGAGAATCAATGCATTAAAGGTCAGGCAAGCCAACAGTAAGGTAAAAGTGGACTTAAATATAGAAGACTGGAAATATTGAAGGTAAGAAAGAGTTTCCCTGTACTATATTTCCTCTCTAATGCAAGAGTTAGAGCAAGATTTTAGCTAACATCTCTTCTAGAATACAGAGCATAGCAAGGAGGATGAGTTGTGTTGCAGAGACGACGCAGCGGGTGGTGGCATCAGACAAAAAGATGTTATTGTCTCAGCGATTTTTCTCCAGACTCAAACTCTTTAAAAAATCTTTATATATCCATATATCAGAATGTTAGAAAAGAAATACAAAAGAATGGAGAATAATGCAAAACAAATGCATTAACCGAACGGTAACAAATAGTAAATAAACCATAGGAGAAGCAAATGCGTGTTTTATTAAAAGAGATTGCTAAATAGCCAGCTGAAAACTAGCCTTTGTTAATAAAATATTAGGAAAAGGTCTATGAAATGTCCCCCACCTGGGATTCCTGAGTGTGCACACTGGAACCAGTGTGCTTTCATACATAAATTAGTGCTGAAAAACAGGCGTGTGTTTTTATTTCTTGGTAATCATTAAAATCTGAGATGTGTGGAAAAGTGGGAGTCAAAATGCCTAAACTTTACTCCCTGACGTTACTTAAAGCAACTAGCTTAATTTCTCTCCATCATACACTATAGAGCTGTAAAACAGCCACAGTGGATCTCTCTCGCAAGAAAGGCTGTGGCTCCAAGTTAAAAAGCCATGGACTTCGTGGGGAAACCCACTTTGTTCATACCAGAATAAATGTTCTTAAAACAGAGCCCTCCTAATTTAAGGCTTCCTTCTTTTTTTCATGGGAAGTTGAAGGTGACAGCTTGCCTTTCTCTGAAGTCAGTGGGAGTTTTGCTATGAATTTTGGTGAGACTAGCATTATGGCTCTGTTGTACCTGCATTATTATTCTTCGCTGCTCATTCAGGTAATGCTGAGCACAAACCTTAGTATTTCCATCCTTAGAGATGGAAAGCAAAGAAAAAATGACTGACATTGTAACCCCATCATATAGATCAGCCACTAGCCCTTGGAAAGGACACAATACCTGCGGGGAAAACCAGCTGCAAGTATCAGCAGCTGCCCCCGAGCTGCCCTTATGTAGGTGGGCTGGAAGAAGGCTGAGCAGCAAACATCCCAGCTCTAATCCACAACTGCCTCTGATCCCAGTGCTCCCCCTTTTGCTGCAGTCTTGATCTAATTAAACTGTCATCATGCTGTTAAAGTAATGCTTCCCGAGATTTTTATGGAGCTTGGATGAAGTGGAAAGGGGGAAAATGAAGGATTCATTGAGTCCACGACACAAGGCATCACACACATGCGTGTTGGTATCTAATCCCCCCATAAAGGTGAAATAGATTTAGAATGAGATGAGGAAGGGGAAAAAAAGAATGTTTTTCGTGATGAGTTAGTTGCCTGACCTGTTTTCGTAGGAGGTCACTGTCAAGCTTGAAATCATGGCTTTGAACCTTTTTGCGCTTAACAAGGAAGAGGTGTATCAGCTCAGAGAGAGAAGAGCTGTGAGCTTTGGTCCCAGCAGTGCCGCAGGGGCTGTTTCCGTCATGGGCACCAGGACTGAGGGGTTTCCCCTGGGAGAGATGAGTGTGCAGAGGAGCCACGGCAGTGCTTGCCTCTCCTTTACCACTAGAAAGGGTATGCATGCATGCACATATATATGAGACAGCTTGCTCCCCCCATTCCAAAGGGAATACATAAGGAAACTGAGTTTTACATGTTTTCCCCCGGCTCCATTGCTTTCCCCTTGGCTCCATTGCTTTCCCCCTGCTACCTGTAATTTCCTCATTTTTTTCTGGCTTGATGCAAAGAATTTGTGTGCGAATACCTCAGTGCCACCCAAAGCCTAAAGTATGTGATTTGCTGTTTTCCTACCTCAGCAGCTTCTTCTATGCTATTTTTTTGTTTTAGGCTTTGAAGATTCAACATGTTTCCAGTGCTTAGCGTATAGGCTCCAGGAGCCAGTTCTCATCACTAAATAACTCCACGTCTTTTATTTCCATTTGTGTCCTTCAGATCACTTCAGCATACGTGTTTGTACTATGTGTTAGTACAGTAGGAAGCACCCAGCAGTCGCATGGCAGAGAACAAGGCTTGCAATAGTATTTTCAGAAAGCTCTTTTCATGATGGCAAGGGATTTCTAATTGTACAGATAGCCAATATCTGCCATTACGCTCCCAGGAACAGTGCTTATTTCGGCTAAAGGCCCAACATCTCCTGAAGTGAGTGGGGAGCCTGGTGATGCTTAATTAGCTTTCTAGTTTGTGTTTTGCATGTAGCAAAACTTCCTGTTGCAAAACTCCCTGGCTTTCATCTGCTGCATCTGTGACACCAGACACAGCTCGAACCCCAGGGCAGCAAACCATGTGCAACACAAAAAAAATAGCCAGCTCCTGTGATTGTAAAGGACAGAGCTCCACTGTCCATGTAAAGTCACGTGCCCTGAGAAATCTCTTGTGCATATGTCATGGAGAAAGAATACTTTCTGAAGGATCATCACACGTCTTCAGACCCTGGATTGAGCTAATGGCTGGTGCTAGGATTGCCACCGTGATTTTTTTTTTTTTTTAAACATCTCAGACTGTTATTAATAACTGTACATTTTCTAGGCAGTAGCTCTGTGAAGCTTTTAAACATGTAAAACACCATAGCTGAAGACACTCAAGGGTGCTCACACAAGTGTCTCACCCAAGATCGCACTTGCGACAACTCAGACTTGAAATGGCTGCAAATAAAAGCACCAGGAGAGAAGCAAAACCTAAAAGCAAACCCACTCCCATTCATGGGAACAAAGGTATTTTCCGTCAGATACTTCGGAAAAAGCTGAAGCAATCCCTTACGAATTGAATAGAATACATCTTTAATGAACTGTAAATACACACATATATTTGCTTTCAGTCTCGGTGTAACAGTGGCAGTCGAGCCATCACAACAAGCTACCCGTTGTTAACTGCCAGTCCTGTAAATCATCAGAGACACCCGATGTGCCTATGTGTAGCCTTTTAATTCATACTGCTGCAGTATCTTGTTACTTAAAAGAAAGTCACTGAAGGGAATATGACTGCTGGAAGAATAACACACGCTTACTTCTATTCCAATTATCATGGTGTGCAAAAAAATTGTACTAAAAAAAAGCGAGAAGAAAAAACCTAATAACATGAAGCACAAACTGGAAGATTTCCAAAAAAACCTTTCTTTGTCAGAAGATAAGGCTTAGCTAAAATCAGAATACACTTTAGAAACATGTCAATCCTGATAACAATTTTTTCAGAGGTTGGTTAACTCTCCAGTAATTCTTGGAATTGAAATAGTGTGGATTTTTTTCCATACTCTCTTCCTATTGATTTCAAAAGTTGATTCAGCCCATGTAACTCATTTATAAGCATGCCTCTGGTATGACATGCTCCTGAATTGTTGTTGTTGAACACAAATAGTAACATAGCCTACCTTCCCTATATGCTCTTCCATTAACTATTCTAGTCCAGTGTTTTGCACCTTGTATACATATTTAGGCTAAAATAAAACACATTAGTAACAAAAGCCCGAATTTAGTTCACTGATTAATTAGCTTGCTTACTAAAGTTTGCAGAGGATGAAGAAGCTCCTGTTCAAATCACTCTGGAATTAGAGAGGAGCAAGTCAGAGCAGAGCCTGTCCCCTGAGGGCTAATCCAAAGATACTTGAACCTAATGGGAGGCTTTAAACTTTTGTTCCATATTTCTTGTGGGTGGGATTTTTAATTGTACCTTTTCTTTTTTCTGTCACTCAGAGAAAAACAGACTCTTTGAAAGACTTTTTAAAAAATCATTCCCTCCTTGCTGCTTCTAATAAACGAAAGTCTGAAATTTTGGGGTGAATTTTAATTTCGGTGAAAATTAGTTCTTTAAATTAAAGCCATGACAATTAAGCAAGGGAGCAAAAATTATTTGTCTCATTCAAAGTTTTTGCACAAAATATGCAATAGTTTTTCAGTTCACTGTGACATACACTTTTTAGGGAGAAGTATGGTCTGTGTTTAGCTAATTGTCTTAAGTTCCAAAAAAAGAAAAGAAAATCATGTTGAAGTCAGAGATTTACCTAAATACAATAGCACTAATGATTTTGGCATTACTGCAACAGGAGGGGATTTGTGTTGGTGTGGCTAGACTGCTTTACAGGAAAACCTGATGCTATCTTTATTTTTCCTATTTAGCAAATGCATGAAGTAATATTCTGAATATGTATCTAATGGCTTTTATAACCTTTCGTAAAGTAATTAGAGAACAACCTAATGGGCTTACACAGTCATAACTAAGCTGGTGAAAAGCAGGTGTGTACTAACTGTAATCAGAAAATGATGTGTTGTCTTCCAACACCGACACTTTTGCTTTTTCTGTTCTAGTTTGTGCTTGTGTTGTCTATTGTAGCATGAGCAGTGCAGGCTATCGGTGCCGATGCCACCTCGAATGAGCAAGCCCAGCCTCCAAGCAGAAAAGGCTTTCGGTTACCAGCCCCACTGGGGTCTTGGTACAGCAAACCCCTTGGCCCATACACAGAACTAAATACAACGGGGTGGAAATTGTCCTTAGGATCAGAATTAAGCATGCTTTAGCTGCTCATGAAGCCATGTACACTGTTTGCTCTCTAGGGAACATGGACATGCCGTCCATGTGAATCTAAACCAAAGTTGCCAAAGGGTAATTATTATTATATGTTATTTAAACTAATTACTATATTATTTACTATATTATTATTTAAATAAGCAGGTACAAAGAAAAGATTTTTAAGCACTGGACCCCAGCAGCTGATGCTCTGTCTGGGCAGCACCCATGCAGGACCCAGTAGGCCAAAGGCTGTTTCTTTCCTGGGCGCTGTGTCTGCGTGGCTCGGTGGCAGAGTAATGCACGCTGACCCACACACGGGATTGCGGAGAAACACTTAAGGATTGCTTGGACTGAGGAAACCTTTCTGAGCGCTTCTGCAAATGTACAGTGTCCACAGGCAGCGGCTAGACTGCTCCCTCTGCTCCCTCTACTGGGCAATGCATTTGAGCATCTGAAAATAATCACGCGTTCCAACTTGGCCTCCATTGCAAAAGAGTCATTAAAAGCACACGTTAAAAACACCGTCCTTTAAATTCAAAGGGAAGTTTGCCGAAACATTTCTGGTGATGAGAGAGGAACATGTCCACTGCCAGCAGACACACAGGCATAGGAAACTGCTCGCGAGTTTTCAACACGTAGGAAAGGGAGAGGGCTGAGCCACCACCTTCAAGAACAGCTGCTGCTCAGATCCTATTTCCGTGGCTCTGGGGGTAACTTTAAGTTTTTCTGCTATCCACATTAGCAGGAGGATGCAAAACGCAGCCCACTCTGTATGCGCAGGGGATATAATAGAGTTTAGGCAGCAAAACTGCCTGGGAAACTGGAAAAAAGAGGCTGGATGGGGGAAGCGGAGAAGGGTCCCTCTCTTCCCCGCCACATTCCTTCCCTCTGCTGTGGCCAGCAACAGGACTCGGAAATTTGCTTTTGAAAACCACAGCTGTAATCTGCCTGGTAACATTAGGGACAAGGGTGAGATGGTAAAGGCGATCTACCTTAAAAGTGAATGAAAGTGTAAGATGGTATGGAGCCATTTAAATTCTTCCCGGGGGCACTATGGTTTAAACAGTGCTACTTAGAATAAAAATAATGCTTTAAATTGTCTCGTGAACTGGCAAACGTATAATTAATCTTTGCAGAATCCTTGATAGGCAGGAAACTGTTACCAGTCCAGGACTACAGAAGAAAAAACTGAGGCAGGGATTTTAAGAAGTGGATGCTGTGATTTCAGCCATCCTCATCTGCTGCAAACTTTCCAAAAACCAGGTGATGGTTCTTTGTGTCTTTATTTATGAGGGCTACGATGTTTTCCTAACTGCTAAGACCACATAGCAGTGGGTGCCCTTTGTCTAGCAGTTTAGGGTGTGGCGTTATTACAAAGACTCACTGCCCTTTAAAATCAGACAGCTAAGGGGTAGTGTTAAAGCAATGCCAACAGGATTAAGTCAAAGTCAAAGCCTTGCAGCCTCCCTGTAACCCTTCTCCCTGCTCAAGCATTGCAGCCCATCTGTTCCATCTATCACACATTAATGGGAGACGTACTGGTGCCCAGGAAAAACAGGACACATTAAGGGCAAGGTGACATCCCCGATTCAGAATTTCCTCCCTGTGCTTCAAGATGTGTCTTCGGTGCTCTGGTAACCTTGACGTTAGACAGGGACTATCACAAATTACTCTCCTTATGTTCCTCTCCAAGCAAACCACAAATATTTTTGGTTGTGATCCATTTTGGGTCTGTAAGCTTCTGTCTGTATGTTCAAAGCTTAAGCTGAGTGATTTTTGATTTGCAAGCTTATCCTCACTAACAGTTTCTGCGGGGCAGCAGACCAGGAGACACACAGTAATCTGTGTATTCAAGTCAGTTTCAGAGGAAGGGACGCAGCAGGACCATGGACTCACTGGAGGCCACTAGGCCTTCCGTAAGACCCAGGTCTGGCCCTGCAGCTGTGCCCCTTCACCACCACCCTGCTCTCTTTATAGAGTCAGAGTCAGCCCCAGATCCTATTTTAATAATCCTAGGCAGCAGGTAGACAAAGTGTATTATTATCTCTATTACAGTAACAATGAAATCTTGTTATAACCAAATAATGCAATCAAAACCATTGTCTAAAACCAAACAGACACACTGAAGAGGAGAATTGGTGCAGGGGCAGGAGGGTGGGTAGAAATGGGAACAGCAAAGAAAATGCTGTGAATCTCAGCAGCAAAATTACAACGTCACTTAGGTGGGAGGAATTGAGGTGCCAGATGGGTGGAAGAGGATGGAGAGAGCTGTGTTACCCTGGAGCCTCCAACTGGGGCATGATTCCCCATCCCATGGTGGGGCACAGCCACTGGCCCTCCCAGTGCCACCATCAAACCGGTTCCTCATCACCTCGCAGCTGTGTCATGTCTATCCAGCGGGTTTTGCAGTTTTGCTGCAGGCTTTTTTTCAGGACAAGATCTGCTTCCAAAGCAGGACCCAGTGCTAGGCTTTTCCAAAAAGAGGCTGGGAGATGGGTGCCCACTCTCCCTTACGCCTTGCAAATGCTGCCTCTCAAGATGTCAGGGGTGCAGGGAGGGCTCCTCTAAAGACCTTATACTGAGACTGATCATGATATATAACTGCACTCCTTCATCGCCCTTCTCCCGTTTAACTGAACGCCTCTAATCTTGCCACACAAGAAAAAAAAAAAATCCCTTTAATCATTGTGATGGTTGTGGCACAGTGTGATTATAAGGCAGGATATGGATGTCACAGATATTGTAGGAGACCTGCATATATCTCACAAACAGGATGACACCAATAAAATTTATAAGCATGAAAATGCTGTCTTTGAAAGCCTCGCTCTCCCCTTCCAATAATTCAGTGAAACTCCAGGCTCTATGTGCAGCAGTGATTATGGAGAAAAGGCTTTGTACCACAGGAGTGGACGGAGACAGAAGCTATACAGACAGTTAAAGTGCCTGGACAATCTCATTGAGAGATCTGGTTTGCGATTTACCTGATTTACAAGAAACGGGAGACAGTCCACAGTAGTGATTTACAAGATTTTCAAAGATTGATAAAGCTACAGTATTCTGAGCTGTTGAACACAACAGCAGTTTTTGTCCCAGGCAGAGGATTACAAGCAGGTTTTAATGAGCTGTTTAAACATCTCAGTATTTTTTTTTTCATGCACATAATGCAATAAGAAAAAAAAGATGAATCTGAAATAATCTTAAAAAGAAAGAAACAGTATGAAAGGGAAAATAAATTACAGAGAAATAAATTATATAGCAAAAATAATGACTAGAACAAAGTGATTCCCATTTGACAGATAAACTATTTAGTGTATTTCATCTCTTTGTACTTGCAGACTATCTGTGAGTAGATCATGACTTCTTCAGAGTTAATAACACTTAGAGCTCCTTTAATACATTACTGATAACTTTCTAAGCTTCATAACTTGGTCTCTTTTTTCGCTGTGCATGGAAGGTATTTGCTCTTTCAAATGTAGCCCAAGAGAGCCCAAAAACCCAGTGTGACACATTTTCCTGTGGATTGCATGCTGTAAGCATTTGCTGTGTTGTCCATGGGCTCTTCAGTTGCCCAAGCCTGGTCTAATGCTTCTGCATCTGAGAGCAGACTGGCTTTGGTACCCAAGAAAATACAAGTTGCAACTGGAGCTTTTCATATAGCCAGATTATTTCTAATGACTCCCTCCCGTGCCATTGATGACTGACAAAGTGTTGGCTCATCCCCAGATCACCTTTAGTCAGCCATTTCCAGTGAGACTGGCTGCCTCTGTCCACAGACTCTGCAGAAAATTAAAAGCTTATGTCAGATTTGCTTTAGAGAGGTCAAAAAGGTCCAGAAATTTCAGGGAGTAAGGGAACACAGATGAATGGCATGACTGGCTAGCCTTTCTTTCCACAGGAAAATATAATAATAAAAAAAAATTATCAGATTACCATTATCATTAACCACTTGCGAAGGAATACTTAAAAGGAAGTGGCTGAAACACTTACAGATATTATATGAAAATGTTCTCCTATGTCTAGCACAATAATCAAATAAAACTTCCCATAACTTCCGTGGAAGCTAGTTGGCAAGGCAGGCTGAATGTGTCCCTTGGTACAGCACAAGATGCAATTACAGCGCACAGTAAAACTGGTAGAGATGAAAAACAAGTATTTTTCTCAGCCCAGTATCGACTTGAGTACAAAAAGCTGTGGTGTATTTCTATTCTTTAGATATAATCATTTAAGAAACCACTGCAAAACGTCAAAAAGACATTTTTTTTCCACCAGATCCACTAAAATGTGTTGTATCTGGTATT